>NW_028317931.1:6052500-6352500 GCF_062004578.1 Staurois parvus
GTTTAGTGGGATTAGAGCATTTGGTGGCAATTGTTGGATTGTGCGGAGCTTGTTGGCCATCTGTTGTGTGCTGATGTCCATATTAAGCCTGATCTGTCAGAAGGTGTTCATGGACTGGCTAAGGTATTAAATATGGGAAAATGAAACCTGTGCTCCCGGTCTCTCAGCAAGCGGCAGATTCAGTCTCTGTTTTTGGAACAACGTAGAGTACTTTGAAAGTCTTGTGAATACAAACATGATGTTTGTGCCAAGTTTGACGTCTGCTGGACACCAAGGTCCATTTTCGCAGGGACAACCAGCAGTATGAGTGCTTCCATTTTTCCCGATGAATGCTTGCTGGTAACCATAAGGTAAAATTCTATTACATGTTAGCCTTTTTCTTGTTTTGTTTTATTTTTGCTTTCTTTGTTTCAAAAACTAGAACTGTTAATGAAGAGGTTTATTACCAAAGCAAATTCTTTTGGTTTACTAAAAAATTAGCTAGCATTCACTTGTAAATAAAATGTTCACTCACCTTAGTAAATAAGGCTAGGCTGCATTCATGCCAATCATCCAACAAACAAACATTGTTTCTTTTTTTTATTCCATTGTATGATTGTATTTAAACCTTTAAGGGTTGATTTATTAAAAAACTAATAGACTTTTCACTTTGCAAGGGAAGTTTCAATTTTCATGAAAATATTCCCCCTAGCGTAGTGAATGTGGAGAATTCTACTGACTTCTATCATCCAATCGTGCACGAAAAAATGTTTTTTTTTATTTTCCTTGCACAATATTTGATATTATTTGTAACATAAAACCACCACATTCACTAAGCTGTGGGGAAAATTCCCATGCAACCTGCAACTTTCCTTGCAAAGTTAACAGCATATTCACATTTAGTAAATCAACCCCATATTCCCATTGCTAACTGAAATGATCAAAATTCTAACTGCTTTAGTAAATCAACTCAACTGATTGGTCATGCAAATACAGTTGTACAGACAGCATGGCTTATCACCAACTAATTGAACTGAATTGACATGTCCTGAGAATTTTTTCATCAGGAACACAGTGGTACACAGTTCTAGCACTTATAGCAATGAATGTATGTACTGGCAAGGGATGCTGGGGTGTATTGGAGGGTCTATTGATCCCAGCTTCTGGGGGATCTATTGTTGATGAGAGGGTGTAGTGTTGCTGTAGGGACTAGCTGGTGGAGGATCTATTGTAGTTTGGATCTGTTGTTGTTATTGTAGTTGTGGTTGTCAGGGCTGGGCTTCTGTTACTTAACGAGCAGCTCTTTTATTTCAGTGCTCAGAAGCTGCTCAGCTGTCAGTTAATTAGCAACCACCCGTTGTTTCTAGTGACTCACCTGGATACCATTACCTTCCTCATTAGTCCATCCCACAGCCAGCCCTTTTTGCTAATTTAGCAGCTTAGGTCATTTCCTCCTTGCCCTTGAATGGTCTATGACCTCCAGTGTGTTCCTGCCTGTGTTCCTGTGTACAACTCGGTCTGGCTGACATCTCTTCCGATTCCTGTTCCTTGTTTTTTGGCTCCTAGCTATGATGACTTCTGATTTCCTGACTCCAGCTCATCTGATTACCCGCTCTGGCATCCAAACCATGGCTTCTGTTTTTGACTATGTTCCTATACTGAGTTATTTTTGCTATTTCATTAAAGCTGTGATTTTAACTGCACTTTCTGTCTCCACCTGGTTTTTGGTTCCTGACAGTGATCTACTGTTGGGGGGGGGTCTATTGTTATTGGCTGCTGTGGGATCTGTTGTTTCAGGGTGATTTATTAATGCAAGGAGTTCCATTGTTGCCTGTGGAAGCTGGTAAATGTAATGTAATGATTCTTATAACTACCTGGCAATGGGAGCTAAATTCTGGTATTGCCATGTCAAATCCGTTACCAGGTATGCTAAAATGTCTTCTGACACAAGGATGGGCTGTAAACCTAAATGAATTGGACTGTAACGCACCTCAACACATCGTTCTTTGTGGTGAGTTGCAGGGTATTGCAGGTGTATTCTAGTGATGGGTTGGGGTGCTAGTCAAAATTAATTTTCAGTGGGAGACAGAGCTGGACTGGTGCCACTAGAGGCTGCCTAGTGGGAAGTTACTGTGTGGAGGGTATAGAAGGAATTGTTTCCAATGGGTTATTTCCCAGTTATAGGTGATGGGGGGTGATAGACTCTTTTTGGGTCTAGGGCTGCTACCTTTCTGATAACGGCAAAGGAGGCATTACCATAGGGGACACTTGGGTGATTGGAGAGGAGAGCCCAAAGGAGTGCCAGATTTCAAAAGATTTGCCCGCCCCTTCTTCAGGGCTCTATGTACTAGTGCTTTTCTCCAATCACCCAAGTCAAAATGGCGCTGATTGCACCAACACACACATGCTGCTTCAATGTGAGTTACCACAACATGTTGGTAAGAAAAAGTCTTTATTTCAACTTGCCAGAAGCAAAAAGTTTTATTATGCACAATCATTTCCAGTAACATCATATTTAGTACTGATTCATTAATAGTAGATGGGCTGGTTTACTAAAGGAGTCTGTGAGAAGGTGCAGCATGGTGCAGCGGCAGTAAAGACACAGACACCAGTTGCTGGAACTTGTATTGAAGAAATGCCAACTACAGACACCCTAGGCATCACTAGGGAAATATTCACAGTTCAGGTCAGATGCAGAGATACAGCGGGGGGAGATGTGCTCTGTTTGATCTGTTCAGAGGATAGAGTGCGGCCTGGCTGGTAGGGTCCCAAGGGGAGGCTTCTTTGCAGGATAGCAAGTCTCTAACTTGTCTATTCTCATCAGGAACCTTTCTCTGCTGCTAATTACTCTCTCTGACAGGCGGGGTCTCTCTCCCTACTCTATCCACATTGCCGAAAGCGCACCAAAACCTGGAGGCAGGGACTTATAAAAGGCTCCACTGACCCAGGATGGCCACCAGGAGTCACCTGGATGCAGCAAAGCCACCTGGAATGCTGCTCCCAAGAACCAGGAAACCATAGAGAAACCTTGTGTCTCGTGACTTCCTGTCCAGCTGTAGTATCACTCAGGTTAAGTGCCACCTACAGTGGAGGAAGCAGACTGCACCTTCCTACAAGCTGAGAATCTTCACGCAATATATTGTGAGAATATTCATTTTAATTATCCATTTATCTGCAGATAAAATAAGTAAACAGAGATTTGCTTTTTACATGATTACATATTTGATTGCAGCCTCAATGTCTCTGATCAGGGCAGCAGATGGTAAAAAAAAGTTATTTATTAAGCTGCCAGCGCTACTATTTCAGTAACAAACACAACCCATTGACTTTAACATACTGTTCTCTTTCATAAGTTGCAGCTCTTTAACTACCATATATAGGCCACAAGAGGGAACTAATCCTTCCTTATAAATAGTAACATGTCCTTGTGGAGCTGTGAGTGATGCATCTATAGACAAAACAGACGTACATGTACCAATAAATACTTCCATCAGTGGTTACTGACTCACAGCAGTATTTTTTTTATCAGACTACCAAATTCCGAGTAAATTTCTCATCACATTTTCAGATATAAATCTAGTAGCAATAAGACAAATATTAAACTGTTTATCCTGAATACTTCTAACTTGCTGCTAAGTAAAATTAAAATGAAATGTGTGTGAAAAGTGTCAGTCTACTTACATATACCCAGTGAAGTGATTGGCCGCAGATGATACACAGAGATTAAACAAATCCTTCTACATACATTGTACCTGTTTCAGTACAGCTGTCTTTCCCCTACTTCAATTCAAAGTGCAGGATTTACACAGGATCTCTCAGCTCTGAAAAGCCGGGGGTGGGAAGCTGAAGTTACATCACTGAAGACAGCTGATGGGAGGGAAGGGACACCCCCCCCTCCACACAGCATACAGGAACAGAGCTGAGGCTGTCAATTAGTTGGAGCTCCCTTCCCTGTCGCCGTTTTTATCTTGGTGTCAGGAAAACTAATCATAAGTGACTCATGTGTATAGCAGAGGAATGAGACAGCGGACAGAAATGACACTTAGCACTCTCAATTGAGACAATCACACACTATAGAGGAATATGCTTTGTTCATATTGCAAGTCACAGATTTACAACCACTTTAAAATGCACTTGTACTAATGTTAAAGCAAGTAACCTGATGACTGACAAGTAAGTGGACATTTACATACTGAATGCCCAGATTTTTAGGTGTACTCTGAAAGAAAACTGAAGATACATGCAAACACTTTTAGGTCCAAGAATTTATTTCTTGCTGTTAATTTACTAGTTTGACCTTAAGTTTAGGCTAAGGAGGAAGCCACCTTAGGGATAGAGTGGTCTACTACTCTGTCAGGCCAGAACATTAGGTGAGGCTCCTCGTGCACAAAAGCCTGCAGTTCTGACACCCTTTTAGTTGAGGTTATGGTGCCCAGAAATGTGGTCTTCAGGGTTATATCCCAGAATGTAGCCAATTCTGTAGAATAGAAAGGAGGCCTTGGAAGGGCTTCAAGGATTGTAGGCAAGTACCCCTTATGGAACAATGACTTCCTAGGAGGTCCTAACTTCATGCAAGCCTTTAGGAATTGCACCACCAAAGGGTTATGGGCCCATTGAACCCCAGTAAGTATGGAAAAAGCTGAAACCTGAACTTTAAATGTGAAATTTGAATGTAGGCCTTTGTCCAGCCTTGGTTGTAAAAACTGCAAATACGTGGCTGGTTCTGGTGATAAAAAGATTCCAGGCTTTTTGCTTCGTAAGATCTGCAAATTTTACCCATATACTCTGGTAAGTCTTACTCGTGGAGACCTTTCTGACTTGAAGCAAATAATCACTACCTGCACTGAGAACCCATAACTTGGTAGCCTCCGCCTCTCAGCTTCCATGCCATCAAATGTAGTCTCCTGGGACTGGATGACAAAACTGGCCTTGAGAAAGCAGATTCAGCATCACTGGTAGAAGCAATGGTGACTCAATGTTGAACTGTAGGAGAGATGGAAACCAGAGCCTCCTCTGCCAAAATGGTGTAATTGGAAATATAATTACTGAAATCTGAGTTCAGGTAAGAAAAAAAAAGAAAAAAAAAAAAGCACCTCTAAGTGCAGTGAGGCTTTATTTAACAGTCACAAGCAGGGGACTGACAACTCATGGGGCCCCCGGGCAATAGGGGATCATGGGGCCCCTGTGTCCTTGCCCAAACTCAAAAAAGCCTATGAAAAAGGTACCAGGGGCATCTCATGGGGCCCCCTACTGACCCCGGGCCCTCGGGCAGTGCCCAAATTTCCAAATGGTCAGTCCGCCCCTGGTAGAGAGCATACATCAACAGAGTAATAGAAGCCTCTTCCAAAGATCTTTCCCTGTAGATGCCAAAAAACAGGGACAGGTCATGTGACACAACAGCGTTGCAGTAAGAAGGGGGATTAAAATAAACAAAACACAGGGGTATGATATACATGATTTATGTGAATTAATTATGGCAATAACACTTTTCTTTTTAGCATCACTTTATGTCAAGGTTTCCATTTTTTCTTTTTCGGAATAATATATGATACTACACTTTCCTCTTCTGATGAATAGGATGGTATTATAGGATGAGTTCAAATTATATCACGGCAGTGTTCCCATAATGGACATGTATTACATATTTACATACTTTTCTATATATGGGGGTTGATTTACTAAAACTAGAGAGTGCAAAATCTGATGCAGCTCTACATAGAAGCCAATCAGCTTCCAGGATTTATTGTCACAGCTTAATTGAACAAGCTGAAGTTAGAAGCTGATTGGCTACCATGCACAGCTGCCCCAGATTTTGCACTCTTCGGTTTTAGTAAATGAGCCCCTTATGGTAATAGTGAGTGCTAATATTTCACTAGATTTGATAACCAAAATATCCTTAAATAAAATTTTCATGCAGAGTAAAAATCCAATATATTTTTTCAGAGTGAAAGGTTGAGAAACACAAATACTTAATGTCAAATACAATAATGGTTTGTAGTGCAGTAAGCAAAACACAATTGAAGACTGAATTGTAATAATAACCTACCGGTAAGTAAAAAAATGGAGAAAAATAAAACGAGAACAGAAAAAATAATTATTTTCAATGAACTTTACTCTGACAAACATAAAATTGTTTGCAGTCATTTATTTCATGACATGAATCAAATCAGGGAACGCTACTGCCAAATATTTGCTGTATGAAAATCACAAAAGTTTCAACGAACTGTTTGCAAAATGTATTGACATTATTAAACTTTTATATTTTTAACAAATGACTAAATTTTACTGCTACAATATTTCTATAGTAGAGGAACTGCATAAGTGTGTGTGTACTGTATATGTGTACATATATAAACATTTTATATAGATAGATAGATAGATAGATAGATAGATAGATAGATACTGCTATCTTGTGGCCAAACCAGGCAACGACTGCAGGTGATTCTTTCTGAAAATGGAGTTATACTGCCCCCAGGTGTTTGAGTGTTAAAATAGATATTAAACCTAACTGTATTTAGTTTGCTCTGTGCACAGCGTATAATAAACAATTGCAGTTTTTTTTTCATTCATTTTAACACTTGCTCATGCTTATTTTCTTTTCATTGCTGTTGATCTCTTTCTTTTTTAGGCATTTTCTGTCTACTTACACTTGATTCAGCATTGGCTGCACATTATTGCTCTGGACTGGCTTCTTGATAGTGATAGTACATCAGTCTCAACCCTTTCCAGTTTTATTATTATTAATATTATTATTATACATTATTTATATAGCACCAACAGATTGTGCAGCGCTTGACAATAGAAAGGGAGACAGTACAATTACAATACAGCTCAATGCAATAGCCAAATTCTCCTGTGCATGAGTGAGTAGGACTAGAGGCCACTCTCCTGAAAGTGTCACAAAGGATATGTGGATGACCAAAGCAGGGGCGGACTGACCATTTGGAAACTCGGGCACTGCCCAAGGGCCCGGGGTCAGTAGGGGGGCCCATGAGATGCCCCTGGTACCTTTTTCATAGGCTTTTTTGAGTTTGGGCAATGACACAGGGGCCCCATGATCCCGTATTGCCCGGGGGCCCCATGAGTTGTCAGTCCACCCCTGGACCAAAGTAAACCAACAGATATGAAAGGCCTTGAAGCTCTCACAGACAACTGGGGTAGTCCAAAAGGCAACTGTAAACAGAGAGCGCACCGACCTAGTGCATTGTCCAAGGATCAATTTATTAAAAACTCAATAAAATCATACTCACAAACATTGTAGGAAATGGTCACAAAACAAGTGTCACCACATGACGTGAGGCTCTGAGGACAAGGGATTCCCTCGAAATGCATCAGCCTTGCCCTGGTCCTATACGGCTCCTTTTCAGGCAGTACAGGGTCCATTGGGTCTCAGCATAATCACCTCATGTGGTGACACTTGTTTTGCGACCATTTAATACAACGTTTGTGAGTATTGTTTTATCGAGTTTTAATAAATTGATCCTTGGATAATGCACAACATTTCAATACAGAAGGAATAGGAGGGCCCGGCTCATGCAGCTTACAATCTAAAGGAAGGGGGAGGTGGTACAAAAGGTGATAGCTGCAGGGGATGATCTGGGAGGAGGTGACTCAAGTACATTTCTTACGTGGAGGTGGAGTAGGCTTCCCTGAATAAGTGAGTTTTCAAAGATTGCCTAAAGGTGGACAGGGTGGGGGCTGACTGGACATAATGGGGTAGGGAGTTCCAGAGGATGGGGGAGGTTCTAGAGAAGTCCTGGAGGCGAGCATGAGAGGAGATGACAAGAGGGCACGATGACTTGGTTGGAGGAGAGCGGAGGATTTTGACGATATCTGCAGATGAGGTTTGTGATGTGGATAGAGACAGTGTTGTGGATGGCTTTGTACGTTGTGGTTAGTATTTTGAATTTTATACATTGGACTAGTGGAAGCCAGTGAAGGGATTGGCAGAGAGGGGCAGCAGTCACTGATCAGTAGGTAAGGTGTATAAGTCTAGCAGCAGTCATAATAGACTGAAGGGGATATAGCTTGTGTATAAGTAGGCCAATGAGGAAAGAGTTGCAGTTATCTAGGCGGGATAAACCAAGGCATGGATAAGTTGTTTTGTGGTGTCGTTAGTCAGGAAGGGGGGAATTCTGGAAATGTTGCGGAGGTTGAGGAGGGAAGATTTAGCCAATGAATGGATGTGGGACCCAAAGGAGAGGTCAGAGTCTAGGATTACACATAGCACCTGGGCATGTGGGGAGAGACCAATCGTTGTGTTGTTGATCTTAATGGTAAAGTCATGGGGAGGAGGAAATAGTTTTAGAAAGATTGAGTATGAGGAAGTGGTATGACAACCATACTGATATGTTGCTCAGTAGATTTGTGATACATGGGGTGATTGAGGGGTGAGCTTAAGGGGGTGAAGAGATAGATCTGGATGTCGTCAGCATAGTGGTGGTATTGGAAGCCATGGGAGATCAATTGATCCAGGGAGGAAATGGAGAGAGAGAAAAGAAAGGTCCCAAGGATGGAGCTTTGTGGTACCGCAACAGAAAGAAGAAAAGGAGCGGAGGACTTGGTGTTGTGTGTGATGCTGAAAGTGCGCTGAGAAAGGTAAGAGGAGAACCAGGATAGAGCCCAGAATCACTGAGGTCAATGGAGTGGAGTTTACTGAGGAGAAGCGAGTGATTGACTGCGTCAAAGGCAGAAGAAAGGTCAATGAGTATGAGTATGGAGTGATGGCCACTGGTTTAGCAGTTAGTAAGTTGTTAGTGAGTTTTAGTAGGGCAGTTTCAGTGGAATGTTGTGGGCGGAAGCAAGACTGTAGGGCAGGGGTATCAAATTGGCGGCCCTCCAGCTGTTGCGAAACTACAAGTCCTATCATGCCTCTGTCTGTGGGAGTCATGCTTGTAACTGTCAATCTTGCAAAGCCTCGTGGGACTTGTAGTTTGGCAACAGCTAGAGGGCTGCCAGTTTGACACCCGTGCTGTAGGGGATAGAGAAGGTTGTTGTCGGTGAGGTAGCAACTCATACAGTTTTGGACAAGGCGCTTGAGAAGCTTGGAGGCAAACACGAGCAGGGAGATGGGTCTTAAGTTATTCAAACAGGTGGGGTCCATTGAGGGTTTTTTAGGTATGGGGGTAACCAGTGCATGCTTGAGTGGGGTGGGAAAGGTTCCGGTGGAGAGGGAGAGATTGAAGATGTGGGATAGAGAGTTTAGGATAGAGCAGGAATTGGGCCACAATAATTGTGAGGGGACAGGGTCCAGGGGACTGGTAGTGAGGTGAGCCTTGGAAAGGAGTTGGCAACTTCCTCGGTAGTAACAGGGTCGAAGGAGGAGAGTATTAAGTGTAGTGTTGGACCTGGTATGTTGGTTGGAGGAAGCTTGACACTAGAGATCTTATCACAAATTTTGTTCTTGAAATGACTGGCAATCTCCTAGGCAGTAAGTAAGTTGGTGGGTGGTGGCAGTGGGGGATGAAGTAAGAAATTAAGGGTAGAATAGAGTTGACGATGATTGGATGAGAGGGTTTTGATGAGAGTTGTGTAGTAGGTTTGTTTAGCAGTGTGGAGACTGGAGTTGTATTTGAGAAGGGCAAATTTGTAGAAGGGGAATTCTTATATATATAGATATAGTTGTAGAGTCCTCTTATTGGCCCACGGTTCAACTAAGTGTAGCACCCTGGCAAAAGTTAGGCTAAATTTAGTTTTTGGCTTCACTGTACTCAGTGAAGAAATTATCTGTTTTTTGGTCTGGTCAGGTTTTCCTTAAGGTCAATGGTTGATTACTCATTTCTGCTTTTGGAGGAAGCCTCCAGAATGTAAAATTGAAGGGTCAACCACTTATTTATGAATATTTAGCAGACCCCCAGACAATCCCAGTGAAGGGGGTTCCCAGAAGGTAGCTGGAGAGGTGATGAATGTTTGGGGGGCCTGGATGGAGTGTTCTTCCCCTCTAGGAGGGTTTCTCTTCTCCTAGGGATGCTGCCCCTGGGAGGCAGTTAGTGTGAGACAAGACTTGCAGTTGGGCCTCGGCTGGTTTGGACTGAGGGCCTGGAGAAGATTGCTAAAGTGACCTACTGGAGGAAAATGCTCTGAGAGTCCTGGTCTGAAGAAAGAACATTTGGCTACCTCATTGAAGAGTGTCATGTGGAAGCTGGGTGACAGGCATTATAAGTAACACCTGGTTTTGGGATAACCATGTGTGCCTGCTGTATAAGCTTTGTGATAAGAAGTTTGTCCTCTTGTTGATCAATAATATTGTTTTGGAGTATCTTGACCCCTTAAATCCCCTCCTGTTCAAGTTTCTGCAAGTGTACTATTGTGAGAGAACCAGTCTATTTCCAGCAGTCCATTGGTGGGAGAGCGCTACATGAGCAAACATAGCTATGTTGATTTTTAGGTAATTGAAAAACATTTTAGAAAATTATGCACATCCAATCTTGTAGGGACAATTTGGGGATGACCCTTTTCTATTCCAGCATGACCTTCCCTTGTGCATAAAGATAGGTAAATAAAGACATAGTGTGATGAGCTTGGTGTGGAGAATAGAGTATCCTGCTCAGAGCCTTGACATCAACCCTATTGAGCAGCTCTGGGATAAGCCAGGCTTTCTTGTACAACATCAGTGAGTGATCTAACAAATGCTCTTTGTCACAGACACACCCCAAAATCTTGTGGAAAGCCTTCTCAAAAAAGTGCCAGCTGTCATAGCCGCAAGTGGGTTCAACTCCATAATAATGCCTATAGTTTTGAAATGAAATGTCCAGCAAGCTTATAGAGGTGTGATGGTCAGGTGTCTATAAATGTTTGACCAATATAGTGTGTTTTCGCTTAGTTCACACAAGTTCAATATCATGTTGTTCACGATATCATGCAATAGCTTATAGAGTGCTCAAGGTGTTCTAAAGATAAGCAAGTCTGGCGTCTCACAGTGTTGAATGGGTGCAGGCAGTCAAATGCTGCATCCAGAAAGCAGTGGAGTATATGGAAACGGAAAGACGCCACACACTACCAGCTCATCAGGTGAAAATAGATGTGAAAGGCCTCTGCCTGTTACTCTTCCTAACGCCCCATCCGATGCGTTTCACCCTGACCAGCGGGGCAGGGGGAGATCAAAATTGTTTGGGGAGTTGGGTGCCTAATGTCCACTGGTTTTTAAAATAACATTTTAGAGTTTACAACCACTTTAATGAACAGTATATGGTTTAGAAGGAATAAAGGAAAGGTTATTTATACTTCCATATCTGAAAGAGTCACAAGAAACATAACTGTACTATATGTTCCTACTCTTGAAAGTAACTCCCTGTGAAGAAGCTTATCAAGCAATGATATGTAATTACATTCAGAGGTAACAGCTGTATTATCGCAAAAGAAAGCCACATACTTGCTAAAGGAAAAATCACAAATAAACTGTATCAGCTGAAGTGCAATGAAGTAGAAAACACTGTCAGAGGAAAAATTAAACTATTTTCAGATCTGGTCATCTTGGGCATAGGAATCCTGAAACTATAGAGTAGCTAACTGAAGATCAGCCATAAAATGTAACCAAATAATGAATTGTCCTAGTTTAATAATAGGAAAAACGACCAGGAAATCTTCCAAAATGTAGCAGAAGCATAGCTCAACAGTCCCTGACTTAATTCACCCAGATCTATGTGGTCCGATGAAAGCTTAGACTCCAGAAAGAAATCTTTGTCCCAGCACCAGTTAGCAGAAGTGTAATTGTTAATGAAACACCTATGTGTCAAAAGCCTCATAAAGTGACACAGCGCTGTATGCATAATAACCTCAGCAAGAAGCCCCAGCAGTGCTGCAGGAAAAGGGAGAATTCATGATTGAGACTGGCATCATCTGAAAAGGAAATACTGTAGCTGAGCCACCTTCAACCTTAGTCATAAAGCCAACAATATCCAATAGGGACACCCCAGCTAGACACTTGTCATATACTGTATGCTTTGTACAGAACAACAGCTCAAGCCAATGTCATAGGATGTAAGTGCAAAAGCTACCTGTTTAAAGTATAAATGTAGACCAAAGCTGCAAATGAAGAGATTACATCTGTAAACCAGCTAAAAGCTTGGGAACTCACAGAAATACCTCTAGAAAAGCATGCAGCTGGATGTAAATGGGTTGTTAAAGCCAAGTATGAAAGTAAATTCCATAGATACAGAGCAATATTGGTTGCAAATGGATATTTACAAAAGTAAAATTAGGAGAAATTAACATGGATTTCTGAAAGGCCGTTCTTGACAAACCAATCTGTTAATATTCTATGAGGAAGTGAGCTGCCATCTAGATAAAGGAAGGGTGGTGGATGTGGTGTATCCGGATTTTGCAAAAGCATCTGACAGTCTGCCATAAACACTTACCATATTTTCCGGCGTATAAGACGACCCCCTACTTTTCCTGTTAAAATATAGGGTTTGGGCTATACTGGCTGTATAAGACTACCCCTCTTCCAATGCACACCAAATAAAAATTAAAAAACATCAGATTTGATTTCAATATGGTATGGTATTTCAGTATGGTATTCCAATGATGGGGTGCTATTCCTCCCACTGACACCAATGATGGGGCACTATTCTTCCCACTGACACCAATGATGGGACACTATTCCTCCCACTGACACCAATGATGGGGCACTATTCTTCCCACTGACACCAATGATGGGACACTATTCCCCCCACTGACACCAATGATGGTGCCCCATCATCAGTGTCAGTGCGTGAGGAATAGTGTCCCATCATCAGTGTCAGTGGGAGGAATAGTACTCCATCAGTGTCATTGGGAGAAATAGTGCCCCATCATTGGTGTCAGAGCGACGAATCGTGCCCCATCATTGGTGTCAGTGGGAAGAATCGTGTCCCATCATTGGTGTCAGAGCGAGGAATCGTGCCCCATCATTGGTGTCAGAGCGACGAATTGTGCTCGATCATTGGTGTCAGTGGGAGGAATAGCACCCCATCATTGGTGTCAGTGGGAGGAATAGCGCCCCATCAATGGTGTCAGTGGGAGGAATCATGCCCCTTCATTGGTATCAGTGGGAGGAATAGTGGCCCATCATTGGTATCAGTGAGAGGAATAGTGCCCCATCATTAGTATCAGTGGGGGGAATAGCACCCCATCATTGGTGTCAGTGGGAGGAATCGTGCCCCGGCATTGGTGTCAGTGGGAGGAATAGTGTCCCAACATTGGTGTCAGTGGGAAGAATAGAACCAATTTCTGCTTTATTGGATTGAAAGAAAAAAAATTTTTTTGGAACTTGGACACTTTGGGTTTATTGAACACAATTTTTATATATAATTTTTATATATAATTTTTATATATATAATTTTGATTTTTTTTGGGTTTATTTTACTTTTTTTAAGACAGAATTGAGTGTGGATTTATGTAAACACAATTTAGTGGAAGTTATATTGAGTATATTAATAGTTGGAGTTTTTGGGGAATTTATGTGTACCACAAAAGGATTTATTAGATTGTATACTTTCTAGGGAGAAAGTTGTGATTTTGTGGGAAGGGTTATAATTAGAGATGAGCGAATTATTCAAAAATTCGGTTCGGCTGATTTGCCGAATTCGCGGAATAAATTCGCTTTGAGCCGAATATATTCGCTGCGAATTTAACTTATAAAAAGGGTGTTTCTAGGCTTCAGAGAGCCTTTATATTAGTGCAGAACACTGTACCTTTAATTTAAATGCCCTTGGAGTATGCTGGGGAAGAGAAATAATACTGTCAGTCAGTATGACATGCAGATGAGTGCCGTCGATCTTAGAATCACCGCACACTTCACTCATTTGGGCAGTCACGGGGCCAAAACCAGAGTGTGGAGCCACAGTGTGGCGGTGGAGGCAGCAGCAATGGGAGGCCATACAGCACCCTATGACAAAATGGAACCCACCAGCAGTGTGAGGAGACATTGTGGGCCATTTGTGCCAAGGAATGTGAGGGACTCCCTGCCTCCATCTCCACAGCATACTGCCACGGTGTGTCTGGGTCCTCTGTCTCCTCCTCCTCCTCTACCAGATGCTCCTGCTCCTCCACTCCTCTCCGCTGAGTGGAAAAACCACCCATTTCACTCAATAATTCCTGAGCACCAATGTCCTCCTCTACCTCCTCCTCTTCTTCCTGTCCTGCCCCCACAGGGGTCATGTGGCGTTGAGATCTGTGCGCCACGTCTACCGCACCCTGACCAGCCATTGTTAACAGCATTTGTTCCAGGACGTGCAACAGAGGAATGACGTCGTTCATCCCATAGTCCTGCCGACTCACGAATAGCGTGGCCTCCTCAAAGGGCCTGAGCAAGCGGCAGGTGTCACGCATGAGCTGCCAATGGCTGGCATCTAAGTTACACAGGGGAGTACCTTTATCCGCTTGTAACATCAGGAAATCGGTGATGGCCTTTCGCTGTTCGTAAAGGCGGTCTAACATATGTAGGGTTGAATTCCACCTTGTTGCAACGTCGCAGATCAGGCGATGCTGTGGAATTCCGTTCTGCCGCTGCAGCTCAAGGAGGGTGTGCTTTGCGGTGTAGGAATGGCTGAAATGCATGCAAAGTTTACGTGACATTTTAAGGATGTCTTGCAGTGGGATGGTGGATTTTAGGAACCGCTTGACAACCAGATTGAACACGTGAGCCATGCATGGCGCATGGCACAACCTTCCTTGACGCAGAGCAGACACCATGTTCTTTCCGTTGTCGGTCAACATGGTTCCGATTTTCAGTTTGCGCGGAGACAGCCATCTGTCGATTTCTCTGTTCATTACACTCAGAAGTTCCTCCCCTGTGTGACTACGTTCGCCAAGGCATACCAGGTGCAGCACAGCGTGACACCGTTGCGCCCTGCACATGTGATATGCCGGTCGGGTAATGGGACTTGGCACGGGGGTGGCGGCTGAGGACACGGCGGAAGAAGAGGTGGTAGAGGCGGACATCTTTGCTGGACCAAGGACGTGCAAACGTGGAGGCAAAAGCGGCGTGACCTGTCCAAGTTGCTGGTGCGGCTGTGCCGGCACCACGTTCACCCAGGGGGCCGTAAATGACATGTACTGTCCCTGACCGTAGTTACAGCTCCACACGTCGGCGCTGCCGTGCACTTTGGCAGAGACCGACATGCTCAAAGACTGGCCCACCATCTCTTTTACATGTGAATGCAGGGCTGGCACTGCCTTTTTGGCGAAGAAATGCCGGCTTGGCACTCTCCACCGCGGCGCGGCACAAGCCATCATTTCTCGGAAAGGTGCTGAGTCCACCACTTGGAAAGGGAGGGACTGCAGCACCAGCAACTTGGACAGGAGGACGTTCAGCTTCTGCACCGTCGGGTGCGTGCTCGCAAACTGTTGTCTCTTGGAAACGGATTCCAAGAAAGACTGCTGACGGAATCCGTGAAGAGTAGTAGCAGGAGAAGGAGCATCTGAACGAGCGGAAGATGCCAACGAGCGACAACTCCCCTCAGCAGAGGTGTTGGAGCCTTGACTGGCTGATAGAGGGCGATTGACGTCGGGTGACGGAGCAAGTAACGGAACGGGTGATGGAGCGGGGGCTGGGGCAGGCAGAACCGTCGTATCTTTATCATGGTTTTCCCAGGCCACCGAATGGCGACGCTGCATATGCTGACGCAACGCTGTAGTCCCAACATTGGCCCCCTGGCCACGCTTGACTTTCTGGCCACATAGTCGACATACGGCTACGTTTACTTCCTCGGGCGGCTTGACGAAAAATTGCCACACCGCCGAGTTGGAAACTTTGCCCCCGCTACTCCTCACTGGCTGACTGCTACTTCCTCCGTGCACACCGGCACCACTACTGGCCGTGGTGGTAGGCTGCAGTGGAGCTGGTGCTCTACTCCGTGGCCGTTTGGCTCCACTGACACTGCTGCGACCCTGCTGCCTCCTGGGCAACCCACCGACTGTTTTGCTCGCTAGCAAGCTGGCACCCTCTTCTCCTGATGATGCGGAAGCAATAGCCTGATGACGACGAGGCTGCCAAGTGCGATCAGCCTCATCATCATCAATTAGGGTCTCCGCATCACTACTAGCCCCCTCGGCTGCGTGTGGGTCAGGAGACAGACCTGTCTCTAGACCGGCTACCGAGCCACTCTCCTCGCCAGTACTTCTTCGCCTGGCTGCTGAAGAGACGGATGTCTCCCCCCGTTCCTGACCGCCCTCTGTTAGCTCTTCCTCACTGTACAGTGGGGCTGAGCCCACAGCATGCGATACTTCGCTTGGTGAGGGAACACCAAAGGACAGGGGCTGGTCCAGGACACGTGATTTCAGTGGGCTTGCTCCCGGGCCATGCCAACTAACGGTTGTGTCTGACGTACCCACCGACCGTTGGCTGTAGGTGTCAGAGGTGACCTGGGAAGAGGAAGACGACCAAGTCAACCAATCGATGACGGCAGGGTTGTCGGTGGAGACACGACCGCTGGATGACACCGGGAGCACTGGCCTCTGGCTGCGACTAGTGCTGCCTCGACCCCTTCCTCTGCTGCCACGTCTGCTCGCTCCTGAAACATTGCCTCCTCTGCGTGTTGTCTGACATACTCTTTAATTCAATAAGCACCCCAAAAATAAAACCAGATTTAACTCTTTGAACGTACAATAGTGGTTGTGAAGCAGAAAGTCAGTTTATTTAGCACAATCGGTCAATTGCAGCTTGCCGTTGGCTGTAAACTGTACGTTTATGTCACTGGAATGCACTAATCACCCAAAAAATATTACCGCCACCTGGTGTGTATATGGATTTAACTCTTTGAACGTACAATAGTGGTTGTGAAGCAGAAAGTCAGTTTATTGTACACAATCGATCAATTGCAGCTTGCCGTTGGCTGTAAACTGTACGTTTAGGTCACTGGAATGCACTAATCACCCGAAAAATATTACCGCCAGCCGGCGTGTAAATGGATTTAACTCTTTGAACGTACAATAGTGGTTGTGAAGCAGAAAGTCAGTTTATTGTACACAATCGGTCAATTGCAGCTTGCCGTTGGCTGGAAACTGTACGTTTCTGTCACTGGAATGCACTAATCACCCAAAAAATATTACCGCCAGCCGGCGTGTAAATGGATTTAACTCTTTGAACATACAATAGTGGTTGTGAAGCAGAAAGTCAGTTTATTTAGCACAATCGGTCAATTGCAGCTTGCCGTTGGCTGGAAACTGTACGTTTAGGTCACTGGAATGCACTAATCACCCAAAAAATATTACCGCCACCCGGCGTGTAAATGGATCTAACTCTTTGAACGTACAATAGTGGTTGTGAAGCAGAAAGTCAGTTTATTGTACACAATCGGTCAATTGCAGCTTGCCGTTGGCTGGAAACTGTACGTTTGTGTCACTGGAATGCACTAATCACCCAAAAAATATTACCGCCAGCCGGCGTGTAAATGGATTTAACTCTTTGAACGTACAATAGTGGTTGTGAAGCAGAAAGTCAGTTTATTGTACACAATCGGTCAATTGCAGCTTGCCGTTGGCTGGAAACTGTACGTTTATGTCACTGGAATGCACTAATCACCCAAAAAATATTACCGCCACCCGGCGTGTAAATGGATCTAACTCTTTGAACGTACAATAGTGGTTGTGAAGCAGAAAGTCAGTTTATTGTACACAATCGGTCAATTGCAGCTTGCCGTTGGCTGGAAACTGTACGTTTATGTCACTGGAATGCACCAATCACCCAAAAAATATTACCGCCAGCCGGCGTGTAAATGGATTTAACTCTTTGAACGTACAATAGTGGTTGTGAAGCAGAAAGTCAGTTTATTTAGCACAATCGGTCAATTGCAGCTTGCCGTTGGCTGTAAACTGTACGTTTATGTCACTGGAATGCACTAATCACCCAAAAAATATTACCGCCACCCGGCGTGTAAATGGATCTAACTCTTTGAACGTACAATAGTGGTTGTGAAGCAGAAAGTCAGTTTATTGTACACAATCGGTCAATTGCAGCTTGCCGTTGGCTGGAAACTGTACGTTTGTGTCACTGGAATGCACTAATCACCCAAAAAATATTACCGCCAGCCGGCGTGTAAATGGATTTAACTCTTTGAACGTACAATAGTGGTTGTGAAGCAGAAAGTCAGTTTATTTAGCACAATCTGTCAATAGCAGCTTGCCGTTGGCTGGAAACTGTACGTTTATGTCACTGGAATGCACTAATCACCCAAAAAATATTACCGCCACCCAGCGTGTAAATGGATCTAACTCTTTGAACGTACAATAGTGGTTGTGAAGCAGAAAGTCAGTTTATTTAGCACAATCGGTCAATTGCAGCTTGCCGTTGGCTGGAAACTGTACGTTTATATCACTGGAATGCACTAATCACCCAAAAAATATTACCGCCACCCGGCGTGTAAATGGATCTAACTCTTTGAACGTACAATAGTGGTTGTGAAGCAGAAAGTCAGTTTATTTAGCACAATCGGTCAATTGCAGCTTGCCGTTGGCTGGAGACTGTACGTTTCTGTCACTGGAATGCACTAATCACCCAAAAAATATTACCGCCAGCCGGCGTGTAAATGGATTTAACTCTTTGAACGTACAATAGTGGTTGTGAAGCAGAAAGTCAGTTTATTTAGCACAATCGGTCAATTGCAGCTTGCCGTTGGCTGGAAACTGTACGTTTATGTCACTGGAATGCACTAATCACCCAAAAAATATTACCGCCAGCCGGCGTGTATATGGATTTAACTCTTTGAACGTACAATAGTGGTTGTGAAGCAGAAAGTCAGTTTATTTAGCACAATCGGTCAATTGCAGCTTGCCGTTGGCTGGAAACTGTACGTTTGTGTCACTGGAATGCACTAATCACCCAAAAAATATTACCGCCAGCCGGCGTGTAAATGGATTTAACTCTTTGAACGTACAATAGTGGTTGTGAAGCAGAAAGTCAGTTTATTTAGCACAATCTGTCAATTGCAGCTTGCCGTTGGCTGGAAACTGTACGTTTATGTCACTGGAATGCACTAATCACCCAAAAAATATTACTGCCACCCGGCGTGTAAATGGATCTAACTCTTTGAACGTACAATAGTGGTTGTGAAGCAGAAAGTCAGTTTATTTAGCACAATCGGTCAATTGCAGCTTGCCGTTGGCTGGAGACTGTACGTTTCTGTCACTGGAATGCACTAATCACCCAAAAAATATTACCGCCAGCCGGCGTGTAAATGGATTTAACTCTTTGAACGTACAATAGTGGTTGTGAAGCAGAAAGTCAGTTTATTTAGCACAATCGGTCAATTGCAGCTTGCCGTTGGCTGGAAACTGTACGTTTATGTCACTGGAATGCACTAATCACCCAAAAAATATTACCGCCAGCCGGCGTGTATATGGATTTAACTCTTTGAACGTACAATAGTGGTTGTGAAGCAGAAAGTCAGTTTATTTAGCACAATCGGTCAATTGCAGCTTGCCGTTGGCTGGAAACTGTACGTTTGTGTCACTGGAATGCACTAATCACCCAAAAAATATTATCGCCAGCCGGCGTGTAAATGGATTTAACTCTTTGAACGTACAATAGTGGTTGTGAAGCAGAAAGTCAGTTTATTTAGCACAATCTGTCAATTGCAGCTTGCCGTTGGCTGGAAACTGTACGTTTATGTCACTGGAATGCACTAATCACCCAAAAAATATTACCGCCACCCGGCGTGTAAATGGATCTAACTCTTTGAACGTACAATAGTGGTTGTGAAGCAGAAAGTCAGTTTATTTAGCACAATCGGTCAATTGCAGCTTGCCGTTGGCTGGAGACTGTACGTTTCTGTCACTGGAATGCACTAATCACCCAAAAAATATTACCGCCAGCCGGCGTGTAAATGGGTTTAACTCTTTGAACGTACAATAGTGGTTGTGAAGCAGAAAGTCAGTTTATTTAGCACAATCGGTCAATTGCAGCTTGCCGTTGGCTGGAAACTGTACGTTTATGTCACTGGAATGCACTAATCACCCAAAAAATATTACCGCCAGCCGGCGTGTATATGGATTTAACTCTTTGAACGTACAATAGTGGTTGTGAAGCAGAAAGTCAGTTTATTGTACACAATCGGTCAATTGCAGCTTGCCGTTGGCTGGAAACTGTACGTTTGTGTCACTGGAATGCACTAATCACCCAAAAAATATTACCGCCAGCCGGCGTGTAAATGGATTTAACTCTTTGAACGTACAATAGTGGTTGTGAAGCAGAAAGTCAGTTTATTTAGCACAATCTGTCAATTGCAGCTTGCCGTTGGCTGGAAACTGTACGTTTATGTCACTGGAATGCACTAATCACCCAAAAAATATTACCGCCACCCGGCGTGTAAATGGATCTAACTCTTTGAACGTACAATAGTGGTTGTGAAGCAGAAAGTCAGTTTATTTAGCACAATCGGTCAATTGCAGCTTGCCGTTGGCTGGAAACTGTACGTTTATATCACTGGAATGCACTAATCACCCAAAAAATATTACCGCCACCCGGCGTGTATATGGATTTAACTCTTTGAACGTACAATAGTGGTTGTGAAGCAGAAAGTCAGTTTATTTAGCACAATCGGTCAATTGCAGCTTGCCGTTGGCTGGAAACTGTACGTTTATGTCACTGGAATGCACTAATCACCCAAAAAATATTACCGCCACCCGGCGTGTAAATGGATCTAACTCTTTGAACGTACAATAGTGGTTGTGAAGCAGAAAGTCAGTTTATTTAGCACAATCGGTCAATTGCAGCTTGCCGTTGGCTGGAAACTGTACGTTTATGTCACTGGAATGCACTAATCACCCAAAAAATATTACCGCCAGCCGGCGTGTATATGGATTTAACTCTTTGAACGTACAATAGTGGTTGTGAAGCAGAAAGTCAGTTTATTTAGCACAATCGGTCAATTGCAGCTTGCCGTTGGCTGGAAACTGTACGTTTGTGTCACTGGAATGCACTAATCACCCAAAAAATATTACCGCCAGCCGGCGTGTAAATGGATTTAACTCTTTGAACGTACAATAGTGGTTGTGAAGCAGAAAGTCAGTTTATTTAGCACAATCGGTCAATTGCAGCTTGCCGTTGGCTGGAAACTGTACGTTTATGTCACTGGAATGCACTAATCACCCAAAAAATATTACCGCCACCCGGCGTGTAAATGGATCTAACTCTTTGAACGTACAATAGTGGTTGTGAAGCAGAAAGTCAGTTTATTTAGCACAATCGGTCAATTGCAGCTTGCCGTTGGCTGGAGACTGTACGTTTCTGTCACTGGAATGCACTAATCACCCAAAAAATATTACCGCCAGCCGGCGTGTAAATGGGTTTAACTCTTTGAACGTACAATAGTGGTTGTGAAGCAGAAAGTCAGTTTATTTAGCACAATCGGTCAATTGCAGCTTGCCGTTGGCTGGAAACTGTACGTTTATGTCACTGGAATGCACTAATCACCCAAAAAATATTACCGCCAGCCGGCGTGTATATGGATTTAACTCTTTGAACGTACAATAGTGGTTGTGAAGCAGAAAGTCAGTTTATTGTACACAATCGGTCAATTGCAGCTTGCCGTTGGCTGGAAACTGTACGTTTGTGTCACTGGAATGCACTAATCACCCAAAAAATATTACCGCCAGCCGGCGTGTAAATGGATTTAACTCTTTGAACGTACAATAGTGGTTGTGAAGCAGAAAGTCAGTTTATTTAGCACAATCTGTCAATTGCAGCTTGCCGTTGGCTGGAAACTGTACGTTTATGTCACTGGAATGCACTAATCACCCAAAAAATATTACCGCCACCCGGCGTGTAAATGGATCTAACTCTTTGAACGTACAATAGTGGTTGTGAAGCAGAAAGTCAGTTTATTTAGCACAATCGGTCAATTGCAGCTTGCCGTTGGCTGGAAACTGTACGTTTATATCACTGGAATGCACTAATCACCCAAAAAATATTACCGCCACCCGGCGTGTATATGGATTTAACTCTTTGAACGTACAATAGTGGTTGTGAAGCAGAAAGTCAGTTTATTTAGCACAATCGGTCAATTGCAGCTTGCCGTTGGCTGGAAACTGTACGTTTATGTCACTGGAATGCACTAATCACCCAAAAAATATTACCGCCACCCGGCGTGTAAATGGATCTAACTCTTTGAACGTACAATAGTGGTTGTGAAGCAGAAAGTCAGTTTATTTAGCACAATCGGTCAATTGCAGCTTGCCGTTGGCTGGAGACTGTACGTTTCTATCACTGGAATGCACTAATCACCCAAAAAATATTACCGCCAGCCGGCGTGTAAATGGATTTAACTCTTTGAACGTACAATAGTGGTTGTGAAGCAGAAAGTCAGTTTATTTAGCACAATCGGTCAATTGCAGCTTGCCGTTGGCTGGAAACTGTACGTTTATATCACTGGAATGCACTAATCACCCAAAAAATATTACCGCCACCCGGCGTGTATATGGATTTAACTCTTTGAACGTACAATAGTGGTTGTGAAGCAGAAAGTCAGTTTATTTAGCACAATCGGTCAATTGCAGCTTGCCGTTGGCTGGAAACTGTACGTTTATGTCACTGGAATGCACTAATCACCCAAAAAATATTACCGCCACCCGGCGTGTAAATGGATCTAACTCTTTGAACGTACAATAGTGGTTGTGAAGCAGAAAGTCAGTTTATTTAGCACAATCGGTCAATTGCAGCTTGCCGTTGGCTGGAGACTGTACGTTTCTGTCACTGGAATGCACTAATCACCCAAAAAATATTACCGCCAGCCGGCGTGTAAATGGATTTAACTCTTTGAACGTACAATAGTGGTTGTGAAGCAGAAAGTCAGTTTATTTAGCACAATCGGTCAATTGCAGCTTGCCGTTGGCTGGAAACTGTACGTTTATGTCACTGGAATGCACTAATCACCCAAAAAATATTACCGCCAGCCGGCGTGTATATGGATTTAACTCTTTGAACGTACAATAGTGGTTGTGAAGCAGAAAGTCAGTTAATTTAGCACAATCGGTCAATTGCAGCTTGCCGTTGGCTGGAAACTGTACGTTTATGTCACTGGAATGCACTAATCACCCAAAAAATATTACCGCCACCCGGCGTGTAAATGGATCTAACTCTTTGAACGTACAATAGTGGTTGTGAAGCAGAAAGTCAGTTTATTGTACACAATCGGTCAATTGCAGCTTGCCGTTGGCTGGAAACTGTACGTTTATGTCACTGGAATGCACTAATCACCCAAAAAATATTACCGCCACCCGGCGTGTAAATGGATCTAACTCTTTGAACGTACAATAGTGGTTGTGAAGCAGAAAGTCAGTTTATTTAGCACAATCGGTCAATTGCAGCTTGCCGTTGGCTGGAAACTGTACGTTTATGTCACTGGAATGCACTAATCACCCAAAAAATATTACCGCCAGCCGGCGTGTATATGGATTTAACTCTTTGAACGTACAATAGTGGTTGTGAAGCAGAAAGTCAGTTTATTTAGCACAATCGGTCAATTGCAGCTTGCCGTTGGCTGGAAACTGTACGTTTGTGTCACTGGAATGCACTAATCACCCAAAAAATATTACCGCCAGCCGGCGTGTAAATGGATTTAACTCTTTGAACGTACAATAGTGGTTGTGAAGCAGAAAGTCAGTTTATTTAGCACAATCTGTCAATTGCAGCTTGCCGTTGGCTGGAAACTGTACGTTTATGTCACTGGAATGCACTAATCACCCAAAAAATATTACCGCCACCCGGCGTGTAAATGGATCTAACTCTTTGAACGTACAATAGTGGTTGTGAAGCAGAAAGTCAGTTTATTTAGCACAATCGGTCAATTGCAGCTTGCCGTTGGCTGGAGACTGTACGTTTCTGTCACTGGAATGCACTAATCACCCAAAAAATATTACCGCCAGCCGGCGTGTAAATGGATTTAACTCTTTGAACGTACAATAGTGGTTGTGAAGCAGAAAGTCAGTTTATTTAGCACAATCGGTCAATTGCAGCTTGCCGTTGGCTGGAAACTGTACGTTTATGTCACTGGAATGCACTAATCACCCAAAAAATATTACCGCCAGCCGGCGTGTATATGGATTTAACTCTTTGAACGTACAATAGTGGTTGTGAAGCAGAAAGTCAGTTTATTTAGCACAATCGGTCAATTGCAGCTTGCCGTTGGCTGGAAACTGTACGTTTGTGTCACTGGAATGCACTAATCACCCAAAAAATATTACCGCCAGCCGGCGTGTAAATGGATTTAACTCTTTGAACGTACAATAGTGGTTGTGAAGCAGAAAGTCAGTTTATTTAGCACAATCTGTCAATTGCAGCTTGCCGTTGGCTGGAAACTGTACGTTTATGTCACTGGAATGCACTAATCACCCAAAAAATATTACCGCCACCCGGCGTGTAAATGGATCTAACTCTTTGAACGTACAATAGTGGTTGTGAAGCAGAAAGTCAGTTTATTTAGCACAATCGGTCAATTGCAGCTTGCCGTTGGCTGGAGACTGTACGTTTCTGTCACTGGAATGCACTAATCACCCAAAAAATATCACCGCCAGCCGGCGTGTAAATGGGTTTAACTCTTTGAACGTACAATAGTGGTTGTGAAGCAGAAAGTCAGTTTATTTAGCACAATCGGTCAATTGCAGCTTGCCGTTGGCTGGAAACTGTACGTTTATGTCACTGGAATGCACTAATCACCCAAAAAATATTACCGCCAGCCGGCGTGTATATGGATTTAACTCTTTGAACGTACAATAGTGGTTGTGAAGCAGAAAGTCAGTTTATTGTACACAATCGGTCAATTGCAGCTTGCCGTTGGCTGGAAACTGTACGTTTGTGTCACTGGAATGCACTAATCACCCAAAAAATATTACCGCCAGCCGGCGTGTAAATGGATTTAACTCTTTGAACGTACAATAGTGGTTGTGAAGCAGAAAGTCAGTTTATTTAGCACAATCTGTCAATTGCAGCTTGCCGTTGGCTGGAAACTGTACGTTTATGTCACTGGAATGCACTAATCACCCAAAAAATATTACCGCCACCCGGCGTGTAAATGGATCTAACTCTTTGAACGTACAATAGTGGTTGTGAAGCAGAAAGTCAGTTTATTTAGCACAATCGGTCAATTGCAGCTTGCCGTTGGCTGGAAACTGTACGTTTATATCACTGGAATGCACTAATCACCCAAAAAATATTACCGCCACCCGGCGTGTATATGGATTTAACTCTTTGAACGTACAATAGTGGTTGTGAAGCAGAAAGTCAGTTTATTTAGCACAATCGGTCAATTGCAGCTTGCCGTTGGCTGGAAACTGTACGTTTATGTCACTGGAATGCACTAATCACCCAAAAAATATTACCGCCACCCGGCGTGTAAATGGATCTAACTCTTTGAACGTACAATAGTGGTTGTGAAGCAGAAAGTCAGTTTATTTAGCAGAATCGGTCAATTGCAGCTTGCCGTTGGCTGGAAACTGTACGTTTATGTCACTGGAATGCACTAATCACCCAAAAAATATTACCGCCAGCCGGCGTGTATATGGATTTAACTCTTTGAACGTACAATAGTGGTTGTGAAGCAGAAAGTCAGTTTATTTAGCACAATCGGTCAATTGCAGCTTGCCGTTGGCTGGAAACTGTACGTTTGTGTCACTGGAATGCACTAATCACCCAAAAAATATTACCGCCAGCCGGCGTGTAAATGGATTTAACTCTTTGAACGTACAATAGTGGTTGTGAAGCAGAAAGTCAGTTTATTTAGCACAATCTGTCAATTGCAGCTTGCCGTTGGCTGTAAACTGTACGTTTATGTCACTGGAATGCACTAATCACCCAAAAAATATTACCGCCACCCGGCGTGTAAATGGATCTAACTCTTTGAACGTACAATAGTGGTTGTGAAGCAGAAAGTCAGTTTATTTAGCACAATCGGTCAATTGCAGCTTGCCGTTGGCTGGAGACTGTACGTTTCTGTCACTGGAATGCACTAATCACCCAAAAAATATTACCGCCAGCCGGCGTGTAAATGGGTTTAACTCTTTGAACGTACAATAGTGGTTGTGAAGCAGAAAGTCAGTTTATTTAGCACAATCGGTCAATTGCAGCTTGCCGTTGGCTGGAAACTGTACGTTTATGTCACTGGAATGCACTAATCACCCAAAAAATATTACCGCCAGCCGGCGTGTATATGGATTTAACTCTTTGAACGTACAATAGTGGTTGTGAAGCAGAAAGTCAGTTTATTGTACACAATCGGTCAATTGCAGCTTGCCGTTGGCTGGAAACTGTACGTTTGTGTCACTGGAATGCACTAATCACCCAAAAAATATTACCGCCAGCCGGCGTGTAAATGGATTTAACTCTTTGAACGTACAATAGTGGTTGTGAAGCAGAAAGTCAGTTTATTTAGCACAATCTGTCAATTGCAGCTTGCCGTTGGCTGGAAACTGTACGTTTATGTCACTGGAATGCACTAATCACCCAAAAAATATTACCGCCACCCGGCGTGTAAATGGATCTAACTCTTTGAACGTACAATAGTGGTTGTGAAGCAGAAAGTCAGTTTATTTAGCACAATCGGTCAATTGCAGCTTGCCGTTGGCTGGAAACTGTACGTTTATATCACTGGAATGCACTAATCACCCAAAAAATATTACCGCCACCCGGCGTGTATATGGATTTAACTCTTTGAACGTACAATAGTGGTTGTGAAGCAGAAAGTCAGTTTATTTAGCACAATCGGTCAATTGCAGCTTGCCGTTGGCTGGAAACTGTACGTTTATGTCACTGGAATGCACTAATCACCCAAAAAATATTACCGCCACCCGGCGTGTAAATGGATCTAACTCTTTGAACGTACAATAGTGGTTGTGAAGCAGAAAGTCAGTTTATTTAGCACAATCGGTCAATTGCAGCTTGCCGTTGGCTGGAGACTGTACGTTTCTATCACTGGAATGCACTAATCACCCAAAAAATATTACCGCCAGCCGGCGTGTAAATGGATTTAACTCTTTGAACGTACAATAGTGGTTGTGAAGCAGAAAGTCAGTTTATTTAGCACAATCGGTCAATTGCAGCTTGCCGTTGGCTGGAAACTGTACGTTTATGTCACTGGAATGCACTAATCACCCAAAAAATATTACCGCCAGCCGGCGTGTATATGGATTTAACTCTTTGAACGTACAATAGTGGTTGTGAAGCAGAAAGTCAGTTTATTGTACACAATCGGTCAATTGCAGCTTGCCGTTGGCTGGAAACTGTACGTTTATGTCACTGGAATGCACTAATCACCCAAAAAATATTACCGCCACCCGGCGTGTAAATGGATCTAACTCTTTGAACGTACAATAGTGGTTGTGAAGCAGAAAGTCAGTTTATTTAGCACAATCGGTCAATTGCAGCTTGCCGTTGGCTGGAAACTGTACGTTTATGTCACTGGAATGCACTAATCACCCAAAAAATATTACCGCCAGCCGGCGTGTATATGGATTTAACTCTTTGAACGTACAATAGTGGTTGTGAAGCAGAAAGTCAGTTAATTTAGCACAATCGGTCAATTGCAGCTTGCCGTTGGCTGGAAACTGTACGTTTATGTCACTGGAATGCACTAATCACCCAAAAAATATTACCGCCACCCGGCGTGTAAATGGATCTAACTCTTTGAACGTACAATAGTGGTTGTGAAGCAGAAAGTCAGTTTATTGTACACAATCGGTCAATTGCAGCTTGCCGTTGGCTGGAAACTGTACGTTTATGTCACTGGAATGCACTAATCACCCAAAAAATATTACCGCCACCCGGCGTGTAAATGGATCTAACTCTTTGAACGTACAATAGTGGTTGTGAAGCAGAAAGTCAGTTTATTTAGCACAATCGGTCAATTGCAGCTTGCCGTTGGCTGGAAACTGTACGTTTATGTCACTGGAATGCACTAATCACCCAAAAAATATTACCGCCAGCCGGCGTGTATATGGATTTAACTCTTTGAACGTACAATAGTGGTTGTGAAGCAGAAAGTCAGTTTATTTAGCACAATCGGTCAATTGCAGCTTGCCGTTGGCTGGAAACTGTACGTTTGTGTCACTGGAATGCACTAATCACCCAAAAAATATTACCGCCAGCCGGCGTGTAAATGGATTTAACTCTTTGAACGTACAATAGTGGTTGTGAAGCAGAAAGTCAGTTTATTTAGCACAATCGGTCAATTGCAGCTTGCCGTTGGCTGGAAACTGTACGTTTATGTCACTGGAATGCACTAATCACCCAAAAAATATTACCGCCACCCGGCGTGTAAATGGATCTAACTCTTTGAACGTACAATAGTGGTTGTGAAGCAGAAAGTCAGTTTATTTAGCACAATCGGTCAATTGCAGCTTGCCGTTGGCTGGAGACTGTACGTTTCTGTCACTGGAATGCACTAATCACCCAAAAAATATTACCGCCAGCCGGCGTGTAAATGGATTTAACTCTTTGAACGTACAATAGTGGTTGTGAAGCAGAAAGTCAGTTTATTTAGCACAATCGGTCAATTGCAGCTTGCCGTTGGCTGGAAACTGTACGTTTATGTCACTGGAATGCACTAATCACCCAAAAAATATTACCGCCAGCCGGCGTGTATATGGATTTAACTCTTTGAACGTACAATAGTGGTTGTGAAGCAGAAAGTCAGTTTATTTAGCACAATCGGTCAATTGCAGCTTGCCGTTGGCTGGAAACTGTACGTTTGTGTCACTGGAATGCACTAATCACCCAAAAAATATTACCGCCAGCCGGCGTGTAAATGGATTTAACTCTTTGAACGTACAATAGTGGTTGTGAAGCAGAAAGTCAGTTTATTTAGCACAATCTGTCAATTGCAGCTTGCCGTTGGCTGGAAACTGTACGTTTATGTCACTGGAATGCACTAATCACCCAAAAAATATTACCGCCACCCGGCGTGTAAATGGATCTAACTCTTTGAACGTACAATAGTGGTTGTGAAGCAGAAAGTCAGTTTATTTAGCACAATCGGTCAATTGCAGCTTGCCGTTGGCTGGAGACTGTACGTTTCTGTCACTGGAATGCACTAATCACCCAAAAAATATCACCGCCAGCCGGCGTGTAAATGGGTTTAACTCTTTGAACGTACAATAGTGGTTGTGAAGCAGAAAGTCAGTTTATTTAGCACAATCGGTCAATTGCAGCTTGCCGTTGGCTGGAAACTGTACGTTTATGTCACTGGAATGCACTAATCACCCAAAAAATATTACCGCCAGCCGGCGTGTATATGGATTTAACTCTTTGAACGTACAATAGTGGTTGTGAAGCAGAAAGTCAGTTTATTGTACACAATCGGTCAATTGCAGCTTGCCGTTGGCTGGAAACTGTACGTTTGTGTCACTGGAATGCACTAATCACCCAAAAAATATTACCGCCAGCCGGCGTGTAAATGGATTTAACTCTTTGAACGTACAATAGTGGTTGTGAAGCAGAAAGTCAGTTTATTTAGCACAATCTGTCAATTGCAGCTTGCCGTTGGCTGGAAACTGTACGTTTATGTCACTGGAATGCACTAATCACCCAAAAAATATTACCGCCACCCGGCGTGTAAATGGATCTAACTCTTTGAACGTACAATAGTGGTTGTGAAGCAGAAAGTCAGTTTATTTAGCACAATCGGTCAATTGCAGCTTGCCGTTGGCTGGAAACTGTACGTTTATATCACTGGAATGCACTAATCACCCAAAAAATATTACCGCCACCCGGCGTGTATATGGATTTAACTCTTTGAACGTACAATAGTGGTTGTGAAGCAGAAAGTCAGTTTATTTAGCACAATCGGTCAATTGCAGCTTGCCTTTGGCTGGAAACTGTACGTTTATGTCACTGGAATGCACTAATCACCCAAAAAATATTACCGCCACCCGGCGTGTAAATGGATCTAACTCTTTGAACGTACAATAGTGGTTGTGAAGCAGAAAGTCAGTTTATTTAGCACAATCGGTCAATTGCAGCTTGCCGTTGGCTGGAGACTGTACGTTTCTGTCACTGGAATGCACTAATCACCCAAAAAATATCACCGCCAGCCGGCGTGTAAATGGGTTTAACTCTTTGAACGTACAATAGTGGTTGTGAAGCAGAAAGTCAGTTTATTTAGCACAATCGGTCAATTGCAGCTTGCCGTTGGCTGGAAACTGTACGTTTATGTCACTGGAATGCACTAATCACCCAAAAAATATTACCGCCAGCCGGCGTGTATATGGATTTAACTCTTTGAACGTACAATAGTGGTTGTGAAGCAGAAAGTCAGTTTATTGTACACAATCGGTCAATTGCAGCTTGCCGTTGGCTGGAAACTGTACGTTTGTGTCACTGGAATGCACTAATCACCCAAAAAATATTACCGCCAGCCGGCGTGTAAATGGATTTAACTCTTTGAACGTACAATAGTGGTTGTGAAGCAGAAAGTCAGTTTATTTAGCACAATCTGTCAATTGCAGCTTGCCGTTGGCTGGAAACTGTACGTTTATGTCACTGGAATGCACTAATCACCCAAAAAATATTACCGCCACCCGGCGTGTAAATGGATCTAACTCTTTGAACGTACAATAGTGGTTGTGAAGCAGAAAGTCAGTTTATTTAGCACAATCGGTCAATTGCAGCTTGCCGTTGGCTGGAAACTGTACGTTTATATCACTGGAATGCACTAATCACCCAAAAAATATTACCGCCACCCGGCGTGTATATGGATTTAACTCTTTGAACGTACAATAGTGGTTGTGAAGCAGAAAGTCAGTTTATTTAGCACAATCGGTCAATTGCAGCTTGCCGTTGGCTGGAAACTGTACGTTTATGTCACTGGAATGCACTAATCACCCAAAAAATATTACCGCCACCCGGCGTGTAAATGGATCTAACTCTTTGAACGTACAATAGTGGTTGTGAAGCAGAAAGTCAGTTTATTTAGCAGAATCGGTCAATTGCAGCTTGCCGTTGGCTGGAAACTGTACGTTTATGTCACTGGAATGCACTAATCACCCAAAAAATATTACCGCCAGCCGGCGTGTATATGGATTTAACTCTTTGAACGTACAATAGTGGTTGTGAAGCAGAAAGTCAGTTTATTTAGCACAATCGGTCAATTGCAGCTTGCCGTTGGCTGGAAACTGTACGTTTGTGTCACTGGAATGCACTAATCACCCAAAAAATATTACCGCCAGCCGGCGTGTAAATGGATTTAACTCTTTGAACGTACAATAGTGGTTGTGAAGCAGAAAGTCAGTTTATTTAGCACAATCTGTCAATTGCAGCTTGCCGTTGGCTGGAAACTGTACGTTTATGTCACTGGAATGCACTAATCACCCAAAAAATATTACCGCCACCCGGCGTGTAAATGGATCTAACTCTTTGAACGTACAATAGTGGTTGTGAAGCAGAAAGTCAGTTTATTTAGCACAATCGGTCAATTGCAGCTTGCCGTTGGCTGGAGACTGTACGTTTCTGTCACTGGAATGCACTAATCACCCAAAAAATATTACCGCCAGCCGGCGTGTAAATGGGTTTAACTCTTTGAACGTACAATAGTGGTTGTGAAGCAGAAAGTCAGTTTATTTAGCACAATCGGTCAATTGCAGCTTGCCGTTGGCTGGAAACTGTACGTTTATGTCACTGGAATGCACTAATCACCCAAAAAATATTACCGCCAGCCGGCGTGTATATGGATTTAACTCTTTGAACGTACAATAGTGGTTGTGAAGCAGAAAGTCAGTTTATTGTACACAATCGGTCAATTGCAGCTTGCCGTTGGCTGGAAACTGTACGTTTGTGTCACTGGAATGCACTAATCACCCAAAAAATATTACCGCCAGCCGGCGTGTAAATGGATTTAACTCTTTGAACGTACAATAGTGGTTGTGAAGCAGAAAGTCAGTTTATTTAGCACAATCTGTCAATTGCAGCTTGCCGTTGGCTGGAAACTGTACGTTTATGTCACTGGAATGCACTAATCACCCAAAAAATATTACCGCCACCCGGCGTGTAAATGGATCTAACTCTTTGAACGTACAATAGTGGTTGTGAAGCAGAAAGTCAGTTTATTTAGCACAATCGGTCAATTGCAGCTTGCCGTTGGCTGGAAACTGTACGTTTATATCACTGGAATGCACTAATCACCCAAAAAATATTACCGCCACCCGGCGTGTATATGGATTTAACTCTTTGAACGTACAATAGTGGTTGTGAAGCAGAAAGTCAGTTTATTTAGCACAATCGGTCAATTGCAGCTTGCCGTTGGCTGGAAACTGTACGTTTATGTCACTGGAATGCACTAATCACCCAAAAAATATTACCGCCACCCGGCGTTTAAATGGATCTAACTCTTTGAACGTACAATAGTGGTTGTGAAGCAGAAAGTCAGTTTATTTAGCACAATCGGTCAATTGCAGCTTGCCGTTGGCTGGAGACTGTACGTTTCTATCACTGGAATGCACTAATCACCCAAAAAATATTACCGCCAGCCGGCGTGTAAATGGATTTAACTCTTTGAACGTACAATAGTGGTTGTGAAGCAGAAAGTCAGTTTATTTAGCACAATCGGTCAATTGCAGCTTGCCGTTGGCTGGAAACTGTACGTTTATGTCACTGGAATGCACTAATCACCCAAAAAATATTACCGCCAGCCGGCGTGTATATGGATTTAACTCTTTGAACGTACAATAGTGGTTGTGAAGCAGAAAGTCAGTTTATTGTACACAATCGGTCAATTGCAGCTTGCCGTTGGCTGGAAACTGTACGTTTATGTCACTGGAATGCACTAATCACCCAAAAAATATTACCGCCACCCGGCGTGTAAATGGATCTAACTCTTTGAACGTACAATAGTGGTTGTGAAGCAGAAAGTCAGTTTATTTAGCACAATCGGTCAATTGCAGCTTGCCGTTGGCTGGAAACTGTACGTTTATATCACTGGAATGCACTAATCACCCAAAAAATATTACCGCCACCCGGCGTGTATATGGATTTAACTCTTTGAACGTACAATAGTGGTTGTGAAGCAGAAAGTCAGTTTATTTAGCACAATCGGTCAATTGCAGCTTGCCGTTGGCTGGAAACTGTACGTTTATGTCACTGGAATGCACTAATCACCCAAAAAATATTACCGCCACCCGGCGTGTAAATGGATCTAACTCTTTGAACGTACAATAGTGGTTGTGAAGCAGAAAGTCAGTTTATTTAGCACAATCGGTCAATTGCAGCTTGCCGTTGGCTGGAGACTGTACGTTTCTGTCACTGGAATGCACTAATCACCCAAAAAATATTACTGCCAGCCGGCGTGTAAATGGATTTAACTCTTTGAACGTACAATAGTGGTTGTGAAGCAGAAAGTCAGTTTATTTAGCACAATCGGTCAATTGCAGCTTGCCGTTGGCTGGAAACTGTACGTTTATGTCACTGGAATGCACTAATCACCCAAAAAATATTACCGCCAGCCGGCGTGTATATGGATTTAACTCTTTGAACGTACAATAGTGGTTGTGAAGCAGAAAGTCAGTTAATTTAGCACAATCGGTCAATTGCAGCTTGCCGTTGGCTGGAAACTGTACGTTTATGTCACTGGAATGCACTAATCACCCAAAAGATATTACCGCCACCCGGCGTGTAAATGGATCTAACTCTTTGAACGTACAATAGTGGTTGTGAAGCAGAAAGTCAGTTTATTGTACACAATCGGTCAATTGCAGCTTGCCGTTGGCTGGAAACTGTACGTTTATGTCACTGGAATGCACTAATCACCCAAAAAATATTACCGCCACCCGGCGTGTAAATGGATCTAACTCTTTGAACGTACAATAGTGGTTGTGAAGCAGAAAGTCAGTTTATTTAGCACAATCGGTCAATTGCAGCTTGCCGTTGGCTGGAAACTGTACGTTTATGTCACTGGAATGCACTAATCACCCAAAAAATATTACCGCCAGCCGGCGTGTATATGGATTTAACTCTTTGAACGTACAATAGTGGTTGTGAAGCAGAAAGTCAGTTTATTTAGCACAATCGGTCAATTGCAGCTTGCCGTTGGCTGGAAACTGTACGTTTATGTCACTGGAATGCACTAATCACCCAAAAAATATTACCGCCACCCGGCGTGTAAATGGATCTAACTCTTTGAACGTACAATAGTGGTTGTGAAGCAGAAAGTCAGTTTATTGTACACAATCGGTCAATTGCAGCTTGCCGTTGGCTGGAAACTGTACGTTTATGTCACTGGAATGCACTAATCACCCAAAAAATATTACCGCCAGCCGGCGTGTATATGGATTTAACTCTTTGAACGTACAATAGTGGTTGTGAAGCAGAAAGTCAGTTAATTTAGCACAATCGGTCAATTGCAGCTTGCCGTTGGCTGGAAACTGTACGTTTATGTCACTGGAATGCACTAATCACCCAAAAAATATTACCGCCACCCGGCGTGTAAATGGATCTAACTCTTTGAACGTACAATAGTGGTTGTGAAGCAGAAAGTCAGTTTATTTAGCACAATCGGTCAATTGCAGCTTGCCGTTGGCTGGAAACTGTATGTTTATGTCACTGGAATGCACTAATCACCCAAAAAATATTACCGCCAGCCGGCGTGTATATGGATTTAACTCTTTGAACGTACAATAGTGGTTGTGAAGCAGAAAGTCAGTTTATTTAGCACAATCGGTCAATTGCAGCTTGCCGTTGGCTGGAAACTGTACGTTTATGTCACTGGAATGCACTAATCACCCAAAAAATATTACCGCCACCCGGCGTGTAAATGGATCTAACTCTTTGAACGTACAATAGTGGTTGTGAAGCAGAAAGTCAGTTTATTGTACACAATCGGTCAATTGCAGCTTGCCGTTGGCTGGAAACTGTACGTTTGTGTCACTGGAATGCACTAATCACCCAAAAAATATTACCGCCAGCCGGCGTGTAAATGGATTTAACTCTTTGAACGTACAATAGTGGTTGTGAAGCAGAAAGTCAGTTTATTTAGCACAATCGGTCAATTGCAGCTTGCCGTTGGCTGGAAACTGTACGTTTCTGTCACTGGAATGCACTAATCACCCAAAAAATATTACCGCCACCCGGCGTGTAAATGGATCTAACTCTTTGAACGTACAATAGTGGTTGTGAAGCAGAAAGTCAGTTTATTTAGCACAATCGGTCAATTGCAGCTTGCCGTTGGCTGGAAACTGTACGTTTATGTCACTGGAATGCACTAATCACCCAAAAAATATTACCGCCAGCCGGCGTGTAAATGGATTTAACTCTTTGAACGTACAATAGTGGTTGTGAAGCAGAAAGTCAGTTTATTTAGCACAATCGGTCAATTGCAGCTTGCCGTTGGCTGGAAACTGTACGTTTATGTCACTGGAATGCACTAATCACCCAAAAAATATTACCGCCAGCCGGCGTGTATATGGATTTAACTCTTTGAACGTACAATAGTGGTTGTGAAGCAGAAAGTCAGTTTATTGTACACAATCGGTCAATTGCAGCTTGCCGTTGGCTGGAAACTGTACGTTTATGTCACTGGAATGCACTAATCACCCAAAAAATATTACCGCCACCCGGCGTGTAAATGGATCTAACTCTTTGAACGTACAATAGTGGTTGTGAAGCAGAAAGTCAGTTTATTTAGCACAATCGGTCAATTGCAGCTTGCCGTTGGCTGGAAACTGTACGTTTATATCACTGGAATGCACTAATCACCCAAAAAATATTACCGCCACCCGGCGTGTATATGGATTTAACTCTTTGAACGTACAATAGTGGTTGTGAAGCAGAAAGTCAGTTTATTTAGCACAATCGGTCAATTGCAGCTTGCCGTTGGCTGGAAACTGTACGTTTATGTCACTGGAATGCACTAATCACCCAAAAAATATTACCGCCACCCGGCGTGTAAATGGATCTAACTCTTTGAACGTACAATAGTGGTTGTGAAGCAGAAAGTCAGTTTATTTAGCACAATCGGTCAATTGCAGCTTGCCGTTGGCTGGAGACTGTACGTTTCTGTCACTGGAATGCACTAATCACCCAAAAAATATTACTGCCAGCCGGCGTGTAAATGGATTTAACTCTTTGAACGTACAATAGTGGTTGTGAAGCAGAAAGTCAGTTTATTTAGCACAATCGGTCAATTGCAGCTTGCCGTTGGCTGGAAACTGTACGTTTATGTCACTGGAATGCACTAATCACCCAAAAAATATTACCGCCAGCCGGCGTGTATATGGATTTAACTCTTTGAACGTACAATAGTGGTTGTGAAGCAGAAAGTCAGTTAATTTAGCACAATCGGTCAATTGCAGCTTGCCGTTGGCTGGAAACTGTACGTTTATGTCACTGGAATGCACTAATCACCCAAAAGATATTACCGCCACCCGGCGTGTAAATGGATCTAACTCTTTGAACGTACAATAGTGGTTGTGAAGCAGAAAGTCAGTTTATTGTACACAATCGGTCAATTGCAGCTTGCCGTTGGCTGGAAACTGTACGTTTATGTCACTGGAATGCACTAATCACCCAAAAAATATTACCGCCACCCGGCGTGTAAATGGATCTAACTCTTTGAACGTACAATAGTGGTTGTGAAGCAGAAAGTCAGTTTATTTAGCACAATCGGTCAATTGCAGCTTGCCGTTGGCTGGAAACTGTACGTTTATGTCACTGGAATGCACTAATCACCCAAAAAATATTACCGCCAGCCGGCGTGTATATGGATTTAACTCTTTGAACGTACAATAGTGGTTGTGAAGCAGAAAGTCAGTTTATTTAGCACAATCGGTCAATTGCAGCTTGCCGTTGGCTGGAAACTGTACGTTTATGTCACTGGAATGCACTAATCACCCAAAAAATATTACCGCCACCCGGCGTGTAAATGGATCTAACTCTTTGAACGTACAATAGTGGTTGTGAAGCAGAAAGTCAGTTTATTGTACACAATCGGTCAATTGCAGCTTGCCGTTGGCTGGAAACTGTACGTTTATGTCACTGGAATGCACTAATCACCCAAAAAATATTACCGCCAGCCGGCGTGTATATGGATTTAACTCTTTGAACGTACAATAGTGGTTGTGAAGCAGAAAGTCAGTTAATTTAGCACAATCGGTCAATTGCAGCTTGCCGTTGGCTGGAAACTGTACGTTTATGTCACTGGAATGCACTAATCACCCAAAAAATATTACCGCCACCCGGCGTGTAAATGGATCTAACTCTTTGAACGTACAATAGTGGTTGTGAAGCAGAAAGTCAGTTTATTTAGCACAATCGGTCAATTGCAGCTTGCCGTTGGCTGGAAACTGTATGTTTATGTCACTGGAATGCACTAATCACCCAAAAAATATTACCGCCAGCCGGCGTGTATATGGATTTAACTCTTTGAACGTACAATAGTGGTTGTGAAGCAGAAAGTCAGTTTATTTAGCACAATCGGTCAATTGCAGCTTGCCGTTGGCTGGAAACTGTACGTTTATGTCACTGGAATGCACTAATCACCCAAAAAATATTACCGCCACCCGGCGTGTAAATGGATCTAACTCTTTGAACGTACAATAGTGGTTGTGAAGCAGAAAGTCAGTTTATTGTACACAATCGGTCAATTGCAGCTTGCCGTTGGCTGGAAACTGTACGTTTGTGTCACTGGAATGCACTAATCACCCAAAAAATATTACCGCCAGCCGGCGTGTAAATGGATTTAACTCTTTGAACGTACAATAGTGGTTGTGAAGCAGAAAGTCAGTTTATTTAGCACAATCGGTCAATTGCAGCTTGCCGTTGGCTGGAAACTGTACGTTTCTGTCACTGGAATGCACTAATCACCCAAAAAATATTACCGCCACCCGGCGTGTAAATGGATCTAACTCTTTGAACGTACAATAGTGGTTGTGAAGCAGAAAGTCAGTTTATTTAGCACAATCGGTCAATTGCAGCTTGCCGTTGGCTGGAAACTGTACGTTTATGTCACTGGAATGCACTAATCACCCAAAAAATATTACCGCCACCCGGCGTGTAAATGGATCTAACTCTTTGAACGTACAATAGTGGTTGTGAAGCAGAAAGTCAGTTTATTTAGCACAATCGGTCAATTGCAGCTTGCCGTTGGCTGGAAACTGTACGTTTGTGTCACTGGAATGCACTAATCACCCAAAAAATATTACCGCCAGCCGGCGTGTAAATGGATTTAACTCTTTGAACGTACAATAGTGGTTGTGAAGCAGAAAGTCAGTTTATTTTGCACAATCGGCAAACTGCAGCACCAACTGTGCACGACAGCCACCAAAAAAAAAAAAGGGTGTATGTCACTTTAAATTTTCGATTCTTTGATAGCTGTGGCCCTAAGTAACGATTCTGTGTCCCTGAGTAACGATTCTGTGTCCCTGAGTAACGATTCTGTGGCCCTAAAGTCTCTGTGGCCCTAACTCTGTCCCTTAATACACACAGGTCTGTCTCTCTTGAATCACCGGAGGCTAATGGAGAATTCTAAGATGGCCGCGATTTATAGCTCCACCATTACACAGTGCTGGCTGGCTGCTGATTGGCTAATGCGATCACATGTTATGAATGCATTATGGGTCAGCGCGCCTTGTCTGCGCGCCTTCCCAGAGATCCCCGCCCCATCTTCTCTGTCCATTTTCTCCGTCGCCACACATGTCGCCGCCATTTTTGGGAAAATTCGATTCGTGCATCCGAAGTTTGCTAATCTTCGGATTCGTCGCGAATAGAATTTTTCCAAATCTTCAGAACGAATTCCACTTTGTCATGTTCGATTCGCTCATCTCTAGTTATAATATAGTAGCTTATTGATTGGTCTCAAAAGTATTAATTGTTTTAAAAACTCTTGGATAGATATCTTAATGAACACAGTATACAGAGATACAGGCAATGATTTTTGACATGAACACACACACACTAACACAGGTTGGGCTGGATGGACTGTTGAGTTTATTTAACCTTACCAACTATGTAACTATTATATAACTTTTGATCCAGTTGCACCTATGTGCCTAAAGCCTCATAAAGTAACATGGTCAGCACCATATGAATGGCAATTTCAGCAAGAAGCCCCACCAGTACTGCAGGAAAAGGATGATAGATCTATACTCAGATCAAAAAGTAAAAAAATAAAACAAACTGTATCTGTACACAATACATATATATATATATATATATATACAGTATATATATATATATACAGTATATATATATATATATATATATATATACATAGATACATACACATTTATCTATAAAAAAGTGCAGGCTCAACGGACCAATTCTGAGTCTACATATCCTGTGAGTTATGGGTCACCATTTGTAGATAATCTCCTGATTCATCTCTTGAGTCTGTTTTAGGTTGTTCTCTGTTCTGTTGGAGAGATATCCCATAAGCTGAAAATCATTCTAAGACATGCAAACCTGAGGCAATATACGTGAGTATGTCTGCAAAAAAATTCTTCAGATTGTTGTGTCACTACTCGCAAAGGAATGCTATGGTTGTAGTAGTGTATTTGTTAGCACAGCACTTTTTCAACGTGATAAACAATTAGATACAAGTATGAAGATAATAAAAAAGCATAACTAATTCTGAATTTTCAAGGCTAAGTTCACCTTTGGGGAAAAAAATAAAAATGCACATATTTTTGCAGAACAAAGTGCATTTATTATTTTTTCCCCGGGAGCCTACAAAGCATTGAATCTGTGAAATTGTGTGTGCAGTGTCCGGCTCCTGCAGACACTTATGCCAGCTTTCTTGCCTGTACCTCCATACCTCCATGCTGTTAGAATTCATTGAGAACTGCAAACCATCTGCTGTGGTGAAGACAGGACTTGTAGTTTTTCCATTCACAGATTGCTGTGAATGAATGATGTGACTGTGTGGGCAGAGCCCCACACAGCCATGCTGATTTGAAAATGTGACAGCGAGTGCAGGGGAGAGGGACCCCCACTGGCTATCATGGTGAAGGTGAGGAAAGGGGTGCCAGGGGAGGTGCTAGAGCATGTTACACATTACACCCTAGAAATGTGTGACCTACTCCCAAAGATGAACTTAGCCTTTTGGTAGGTGTTGACGGGCACTATGCATTTTGTGGGCCCCGCCCCCTTTATCTAGCACCTTCCAACATTGACAGCTGGCTATCCCTGCTTGCGGCCATAGACGCCACTCAGTTGCTCACCTTGCTGGCTAATTCTGCTGCCTAGTTTTCTACTGTTGCTGCATCACTGGCTGCCTTTAGACTGTCCATGCTGTTTGGTCTGCTTGAAAAATGACCCAATCAGTCCACTCATGTGAAAAAGGCCTAAGGGCTGAAGAGGTTGTTGTAGGTCAGGGTTTCTCATCCAGGGTTCCATGGAACCCTAAGGTTCCTCCTAAGTTTGCTAGGGATTCCTTGAGCAATGAGCAATTTCTGCCTCTCAGATCCCACTGACATCATTGATCTTTCTAGCTATCTGTAAGGGGGAATCCTTCCCAGTGACCACAAGTGTAAGGAGCATTCTTCCCACAAACCAGCACACTAATATATCATGATATGTAGATATACTGTAATAATTTATACCAGGGGTTCCCTGACCCCGGAAAGTTATTTCAAGGGTTCCTCTTTGTTGAAAAGGTTGAGAAAGGCTGCTGTAGGTATTTATCTTGTACCCTCTGTATTGTTTCCAGTCAAGAAGAGTGGAGGTCAGAGAACAGGATTAGTCTAAAGAATTGTCATTGTTGCTAGTCACAGATCCCCTTTGCAGATCTTGCAGTCGGAAGGATTCATTGAACAGTCTTAGTAGTGTAGATTTATAGCCTTAGCTGGTCATCCCAGTCAGCACTAAAATTAACCCTTTTTGCCTAACACAATCTTTCTCAGGGTCTAAAATATCCCAGAGCGTCTCCTCGAATAAAAGCTGCTTAGTTGCCAACGTTTCCAAAAAAATTCCAGGGACATCTTTTTTTGCTGTTCATCCAGTAGACCAAGATAGGCGGTGAATGTGCAGTACTTTAATTAGGGGTGGGGCATTTGAAATGGGAGTGGATTTACAAGAGGTATATTGTTAACCTAATGCCATGCTTAATTAAACATAAACATTTTTCTACGGCTTTAACCACTGTGATAAAAGTGGAACTAAAGGTAACTTATAAAAAACTGTGAACAGGCAGCAAACACTTACCTGTCTGCACACAGCCTTCTATTGAATGGACACTGAGCTTCACATGCACCGCTCAGTGTGCCGGAATGACACTGAGCTTCACATGCACCGCTCAGTGTGCCGGAATGACAGTTCCTGCAGGCATGTGCAGAATGATGTCATTCTGTCACCAGCCAATGAGAAGGTAGAAGTCCCACACACCTGAAAATAGCTGGAGAGAAAATGACAGTGACCAGCGAGGGATTTAACCGCTATATCACTGGAATAAGGAGGTGAGTATATCTTTCAATTTAATTTCACATTAAGTGGCAAAAATAATCCCCCTGGTGGGCAGTACCATTGATGAAATTGACTGATTCAAGTGAATGAGGCTGCACTGCAATCATGAGCCAAACACTAGGCTGACAGTTGTGGTGCGGTTTTTCCATTCAAAGAGCCCCTTCAGCTGTCAAAAAAAAAAGAGAAACAAGCAGGCACTCAGACGACGGCAGTATTATCTCCTGAATGCCTGTCAGCTGCTCTTCAAACAGTAACACAGGTATGAACCTGCCCTAAAGCTGGCCACAGGCTATGCATTCTTTTGTTTTTCAATCAGTCAGCGTGCTGATTGAAAGAAGCGAAAGGATTCCTCCATTCACATAAGTGAGGTGGATAGAGGAATCCTCCCAACTGGGACATTGTGTTCTGACAGTAAGGGACTCTTCACTGTCATAATGAAGTGATCTGTGGTTGTAGCCAGGGGCGGACTGACAACTCATGGGGCCCCCGGGCAATAGGGGATCATGGGGCCCCTGTGTCCTCACCTTCACTCAAATCACACCCAAAAAAGCCTATGAAAGGTACCAGAGGCATCTCATGGGGCCCCCTACTGCCCCCGGGCCCTCGGGCAGAGTCCGAGTTCCGAGGTCAGTCTGCCCCTGGTTGTAGCTGATTGGCTGCAGCTGTCTGATTGAGAAAAAGTTTCCAAATTCCCATTCGACAAAAGTCAATAGTTAGACCAACTTCTGTCAAGCAAAAATGGCCTGTGATGGATTGAAATGAGTCTGGTCCCTGCTGAACGGGCAACATTTCAATCCATCTATGGCCAGCTTAAGTGTGCTGTAGTTATCAGAGCTAAACAAGTAAACACTACTCCCAACATTTTAACTTCTTCCTGTCCGCCCATTGCACATAGACGACAGACGGGAAGCTTTGCCTATGAGGGGCTAACATACATGTACATCAGCCCGCATCGATGGCTCCTGCATGGTTCACAGAGCGCAGCAGAGCCCGACGATCGGTGTGTCACCCACACACAGCAAATCACATTACCTCTGTTTGTGGGCAATCAAATGGTGTTTTACCATGTGACTGCTGTGACCAATCACAGCACTCACATAGTAAACAATGGAAAGTGAAAGTAAAAATCGCTATGCTCTGCTCTCAGTGTGAAAGCAGAGAGAAGCGATCCTGCAGTCTGTTAGTGTACAGTAGTCTGTCAGGCTGCTTGTATACTCATAGACTGCTGGTTCAGCCACTTCAGTGTCCCTGATCACTGCCCCTGTGTCCCTGATCACTGCCCCTGTGTCCCTGATCACTGCCTCAGTATATACATAATAAAACATGCAGCCAACCCTTGTCACCTGTCCGAGTGTGCACAAAAAGACCGCCATACACCATACCAATGTCCTGATCACCACCATACCAGTGTCCTGATCACTTCCATATTCCAATTCAACACTCTGATCATTGCCATATGCCCTACCAGTTACCTGATCACTGCCATACTCCATACCAGCATCCTGATCACTCCAATGACCCATACCAGCATCCTGATCACCACCATACCCCATACCAGAATCCTGATCACCACCATGCCCCATACCAGCATCCTGATCACCACCATGCCCCATACCAGTATCCTGATCACCACTATGCCCCATACCAGTATCCTGATCACTCCAATGACTCATACCAGCATTCTGATCACCCTATATGCCATACAAGCATTCTGATCACCGCCAAAACCCTTACCAGCGTTCTGAACACCACCATACCCCATAGCAACGTTCTGATTCCTGCCATACCCCATACCAGCATCCTGATCACCACCATACCCCATACCAACGTTCTAATCACTGCCATACTCTATACCAGCATCCTTATCACCGCCATACCTCATACCAGCATCCTGAATACTGCCATACCAGCATCCTTATCATCGCCATACTTCATGCTAAAATCCTGATCACCACCATAACCGTGTCCTGATCACTGCCATATGCCATACCAGCGTCCGGCATTTTAGGGTCTCAACTGATTAATTTGCGAATACAGGTGAAACTCGAAAAATTAGAATATCGTGCAAGAGTTCATTTATTTCAGTAATGCAACTTAAAAGGTGAAACTAATATATGAGATAGACTCATTACATGCAAAGCAAGATAGTTCAAGCCCTGATTTGTCATTGTGATGATTATGGCTTACAGCTCATGAAAACCCCAAATCCACAATCTCAGAAAATTAGAATATTACACGCAATCAATAAAATAAAGATTGTACATAGAACAATATCGGACCTCTGAAACGTATGAGCATGCATATGTACTCAGTACTTGGTTTGGGCCCCTTTTGCAGCAATTACTGCCTCAATGCGGTGTGGCATGGAAGCTATCAGCCTGTGGCACTGCTGAGGTGTTATGGAAGACCAGGATGCTTCAATAGCAGCCTTCAGCTCTACTGCATTGTTTGGTCTCATGTCTCTCATCTTTCTCTTGGCAATGCCCCATAGATTCTCTATGGGGTTCAAGTCAAGCGAGTTTGCTGGCCAATCAAGCACAGTAATCCCATGGTCATTGAACCAGTTTTTGGTGCTTTTGGCAGTGTGGGCAGGTGCCAAGTCCTGCTGGAAAATGAAATCAGCATCCCCATAAAGATTGTCTGCGGAAGGAAGCATGAAGTGCTCCAAAATCTCCTGGTAGACGGCTGCGTTGACCCTGGACTTAATGAAGCACAGTGGACCAACACCAGCAGATGACATGGCTCCCCAAATCAACACAGACTGTGGAAACTTCACACTGGACTTCAAGCATCTTGCAGCGTCTGCCTCTCCATTCTTCCTCCATACTCCATTCTTCCTCCATGCCTCTCCATTCTTCCTCCATTATTCCTTCCAAATGAGATGCAAAAGTTGCTCTCATCAGAAAAGAGGACTTTGGACCACTGAGCAACAGACCAGGTCTGTTTTTCTTTAGCCCAGGTAAGACGCTTCTGACGTTGTTTGTTGTTCAGGAGCGGCTTGACAAGAGGAATACAACATTTGAAGCCCATGTCCAGGATCCGTCTGTGTGTGGTGGCTCTTGATCCACTGACTCCAGCCTCAGTCCACTCCTTGTGAAAGTCCCCAACACTTTTGAATGGCCTTTTCCTGACAGTCCTCTCCAGGCTGCAGTCATCCCTGCTGCTTGTGCACCTTTTTCTTCCACACTTTTCCCTTCCACATAACTTTCTATTAATGTGCTTTGATACAGCACTTTGGGAACATCCAACTTCTTTTGCAATTACCTTTTGAGGCTTTCCCTCCTTATGGAGGGTGTCAATGATAGTTTTCTGCACAACTGTCAGATCAGTAGTCTTTCCCATGATTGTGATTCCTACTGAACCAGACTGAGAGACCATTTAAAGGCTCAGGAACCCTTTGCAGGTGTTATGGCTTAATTAGCTGATTAGAGTGGGACACTTTGAGCCGAGAATATTGCACCTTTTTACAATATTCTCATTTTCTGAGTTGGGGATTTGGGGTTTTCATAAGCTGTAATCCATAATCATCACAATTATGACAAATCACAGCTTAAACTATATTGCTTTGCATGTAATGAGTCTATCTCATATATTAGTTTCACCTTTTAAGTTGCATTACTGAAATAAATGAACTTTTGCACGATATTCTAATTTTTCGAGTTTCACCCGTATATATGCCATAGTTTGGAGACGCTATAGCTTTCACACAGACTAAATAATATGCACTGCTTTGGGTTATTTTTACTCCAAAAATATAGCAGAATACATTTTGGCCTAAGTTTATGAAGAAAAATTATTTATTTGCAAAATTTTAAAACAAAAAGTAAGCAAAAATGATTTGTTTTTCCACATTTTCGGTATTTTTTCATTTATATAGCAAAAAAATAAAAAACCCAGTGGTCATCAAATACCACCAAAAAAAAGCTCCATCTGTCTCAGAAAATTTAAAAATTTCATGGGGGTACAGTGTTGCATGACTGAGTATTTGTCACTCGAAGTGTGATAGTGTTGAAAGCTGAAAATTTTCCTGGACCGGAAGGGGGTAAATGCCCCTGGAAGTTAGAAATGACTGAAATAGACATCACTATTTCCATGATCTCCACTTGTTTCTGGGTCCCATGCTGAACAGCCAGACTGCTGCATTCTGAGCACAGGAGGTCAATTGCTTGGCATGGACACCATTCAGAGAATGCTTAGCATTTTCTGACTGAATGGAAAGCATTCTCTGATTGGATGAGGTGGAATAGTAATGTGCAGCAGCTCAGCACAGAACCTTGAAGCAAGTGGAGATCACTGGATTAGCCAAGTCTATTTCTGTGATTTCCAGTTTCCAGGAGGATCAGCCTGGTATGGTATATACATATACAAATGAGATCCATCTTGGATTTCCTTAAGGTGAGAGCAGGGCCATCTTAACAGCATTATGGGCCCCTGGGAATAGTAATGCACTGGGACCCCTACCAGCCTGCTCTAATTTGCACGCCTATGCTCAAGAGGTAAAGTATAAATAGTTGATAGAGTTAAATATACAATTGAGTAGTTCATCACAAGCAAAGTTCTGACAAAGAAAGGAACATGATTAAACAGCACTGGAAAGAAATGGAAATATTTTACTTTATTTTATTTTTATTTTCTGGCACGTTTTTTAAAGAACACGGCTGGTTTAGAGACTTTATTACATAAGAAATATAGACACGGCTTGAGTCTTCACTTTGTTTGTTGATTTTATTATAATATTATTTATTCACAATTGCCACATGTTATAATCACAAATAGATATACACTGCTTATTGTATGATTTTGTATTGTGTAGCACATTTGGTGTTATTGTAATAATAACTCCCAGCTCTGGTATCAGTGGCAATAATAATAGCCTCTAGCATCGGTGTCAGTGAATGCAAGAATCACCCACAACATTGGTGTCAGCGAGAACAAAAATAACCACAAACACTGGTGTTAGTAGATGCAATAATAATCCCGAGCATTGGTGTCAGTGGACCCAATAATCACCTCCAGGATTGGTGCCAGTGGACGGAAGAATAGCTCCCAACATTGGTTTCAGTGAATACATTATTAATCCACATTTGTGTCAGTGTATGCAGTCACAACCCCCAGCACTGGAGTCAGTGGATGCAAAAAATAACCCTCAGCATTGGTGTCAGTAGACACATAAATAACCACCAACATTGATGTCAGTGGACACAATAATAATCCCAACATTGGTGGCAGTGGATGCAATTAGAACCACCAGCACTGGCATCAGTGGACACAAGAATAACCCCCAACATTGATGTCAGTAGACACATTAGTAACCTCCAGCAGTGGTGTCAGTGGAGGCATAAATAACACTCAACATTGGTGTCAGCGACCATAATAATAACTCCCGACATTGGTGCCAGTGGATGCAATAATAATCCCCAGCACAGGTGTCAGTGGGTGCAATAATGACTTCCAGCACTGATGTCAGTACGATTAACCTCCCCACCATAGGTGTGCACAAGGGGTGTGCCGGATGTGCCTGGGCACACCCTAATCCCCCTGTGCGGCACAGATTCTCCCTGATATTTCACCATGGGGCTCCTAAAAAAACTATAAAAAAACAATGCAAAAGTAAAATAATAAAAGTTAAAAACTACCAACACTGTCCATTGCCTTACTGACACCAGTCTCTGCCGTACTGACACGTTCACTGCTCTACTGACACTATCCATGTTTTAATACAATTTGAAATGCTTTTTTACACTTATTTATAAGTGTGTATATATATATATATATATATATATATATATATATAAACACTACAGATATGGAAAATATGGAAACTTGCAGGTGTGAAAGTGACGGCATGCTTCGCGTTTAACGTGGAAGTGATGTAACATTCTTTTGCGTCCACTTTGTGATGAGACGTCTAGCTAACTTGTGGGAAGCCTGGGAAGGGCAAATTGTTTGTGCCCACTTAGCTGTTGCCTCTGTGATTGAAGTTGCCAATTTATTTGCCATGTTGCAGGGTGCAGTATGAAAGGCTATGATGGCATATACAGTTTCTGTGGAAAATGTTGTCTGATAAGCATAAGTGCAGTTGACCTGGTCAACTGACCACAAAAGACAAAGACATTGCACAGGACTGTGAACCAGAATAAGAAAACAACTGCTGCAAAAGTGACTGCAGAGCTCAATCTCATCCAAAGCCTGTGTCCACAAAAACTGTGCAGAAGGAACTCCATAGGAAGAACATTCAAGGGTGAGCTGCAATTGCCAAACCACTAGTGACCGATATTAATGCTCACAAGAGGAGAGAGTGCTGCAACACCCATAAATCGTTGACTATCGATATATGGAAGACTGTCTTATGGTCAGATGAATCGAGCTTCACACTGTTCCCAACCACCGGACGCGTTTACATGTGGCGAATACCATCCCAAGCTTACAACCAGGACTGTCTTGTACCAATGGTAAAGTATGGTGGTGGCACTATCATGCTTTGGCCAGCCATATATTGTTGCAGGCTCCATCATCACCTTAAAAGATAGAGTCACTGCCAGTGACTATATAAAAATTTTGGCCAACTCCATGGTGCAGATATTGTTTCCTGAAGACCACGCCATTTACCAAGACGATAATGCTCCGATTCACACAGCAGGTGTTGTCAAATCATGGTTTGACAAGCATGAAGAAGATGCCTCGCACCTTCCCTGGGTCGCTGGATCTCAACATAATAGAGCCACTATTGTCAATTTTGGAGAACAAGGCTTGGGCTTGTTTTCTCTGTGAGAACTGGAATTATTTTGCATAGAGAGTGATATCAGATTCCATTATCCACCAACCAAGACTTATATTTGTCAATTCCCAGGAGAATTCAGGCCGTCTTGGATGCCACAGGCGGTACAACACCATATTAGGTAACAAATTTGTTCACTAGATACAGCACATCATTAATGCATAGGTCATACACAGAGGTATAGTAGATGCTGAAGTAGTTAATGTATAGGTAACATACTGTAGGAGGATGGAGATGACAGTGTTAATGCATTAATGTACAGGGTATGGGAAGGGGTTGATATACAGGTTACTGGAGACAGGGTGAAGCTGAGATGCAGAGGAGGGGATGTGTGAAAGTGTTAAAAAAAAGTCCTAAAGATCATAGTAATTAAACCCTAAACCTTGAATCAGCTTACTACCTGTAATTTTCCCTGCCCTGGACTGGCTAAATTTTGTGTGGCTTTGCTGTAACTAGTTGATCTGAAATATACTTGATAGGTCTTCTCAGGTTTATCCCTAAACTTGGTGGCTGATTGCTGATCTACTGCTGGAAAAATTTTCCAGCAATAGAGTGGGAGGGTCAGTCACAGAGGTTATAAAAATTTATTGGACCCTAGCTAGCCCCTGGGAGGCTGGCCAAGAAGGTGTGGCTGGGGAGAAGATATGTGTTTGGGTCAGGGGCGGACTGACCATTTGGGAACTCGGGCACTGCCCGAGGGCCCGGGGTCAGAAGGAGGCCCCATGAGATGCCCCTGTTACCTTTTTCATAGGCTTTTTGGGTGTGGTTTAAGTGTGGGCAAGGACACAGGGGCCCCATGGTCCCCTATTGCCCGGGGGCCCCATGAGTTGTCAGTCTGCCCCTGGTTTGAGTGGGTCTGGTCAGAGCTCTCTTCCCCTGGGCTTCCCCCCTGGGAGGGGGCATGTAAGTGATCCAGAGAACTACTGGTACTAGACCTTGGCATGTGCTATGGGCTGAGGGCCTAAAGAAAACTTGCCTAAAGGAAACTTGCCTGTTGAAGTTCAGCTGGAGAGGTGGGGTCCTTTTGCCTGTAGCTCCAGGTATGGAAGTACTTCTTGAGGGTGAGATGTCAGAAGCTGCTGCTTAAGGACAGTGACTGTTCTCATAAGATCATAGATTTACTGGCTGTCATATCTGCTTCAGCATTATTTTAAAGGCTGCTACTGTAGGCCCAATACTGCTGAGACAAGGTTTCTCAAGATGCTGTTCTAGGAATATTTGTATGCCTAGGGTATTCTGCACCCTAAACCCTCCTCCCTGCATTTTATTCAAGGCCTGCAATAAACCCTAAAAGACACCTAGGCTGGAGCCTGAGGTTGGTGGTGTGCTACTGGGACTGGAAACAGAGTGAGTAGCCTCTGAAGTGGCAAGGGGAATTCAGTATATTTCCTGTGGCTCCAAGGGCTATGGCTACATCTACTAATGTATGTTAATTTAAAAATTACAATTAGACATCGCTATAGGAAGATTTGGAATGATCTGGCGTTAAAGCAGTATTAAAGAGGAACTTTATCCATAACAAATCAATAAAAAATAATGTTGTTTAGCAAGGAACATACATTCCACATTAATAATTACGCTACCAAAACTGGTGTGTGCTGTAAATTGCCTCCAGCATTGTTCCTGTTTCTTCATTCCTGGAGGCAGCCAAAAAGCCCAGAGCCTCTGAGAAGCAGTAAATTTGTAGGCTGTCAGCAGATCGGCATCTACATTTTTGGCACTGTACCAAACAATAGAGGGCAACTGAGCATGTGCAGAGCAGGGTAAGACAGTGTATTACTGGATTGTAAACAGTATAGGCACTTATTTTTATCCCCTTGGCGCTGGTGCCTCTTTGCCCTGTAAGGGGTTTCAGATGCTGGGATGCAGGGCCGTGTTTCTGATCATGTGACAGCTGTGATTGGCTGTTACAGCGGTCACATGATCGAAACGCTCCCGATCAGAAGTAGAGATCAAGAGCTGTCTGTTTGCTGCTGGAAACTGTGACGGGAGTGCACAGAGTGCGCACTCTTGGCACAGTCCTGTTTATCTTTATGTATGCCGAGAGGCCTCATATATGTGTATGGTGAGAGGGAAGGATTGTTTTACATAGCTATACCTGCAAAAGTGGCCACCATGAAATGATCCAGCAGGATTTTTCTGGCTAAATTTCCACTTTAAACCCCAAAACAAAAATGTAATATATTGCAGCTTACCAATCATTAAGCGTGGTGACTGCATTAGTTCTCTTTTTGTATCCCTTTTTCTGTTTATTTCACCTGGTGATCCAACCAGTAACACAATGCCTGTCTTAGGGTGTCTGCATTATGGATGAAGTAGTAAAGTAGACACCTTTGGACAGCAGTTTGGGGAGAGGGTAGTGTGAGACTAGTAGATTTAGATGGACTTGACTAACAAATTGCAGCTGATCTCCAGCTAACAGTTATAGTAAACCTTTTTTTTTGGTGGGGGAAGGGGGGGGTAAAGGTTTTACATAAATTAATAAACGATGGCCACTGTAAGCACCCCTGTCAGTGGTAATTGGTTTGTCTCAACCCTCTAACTGACACTTTGTCTGCACAGCTTGGTCTGGTAAAGGAAGCTGAAAAATTACAGACATGGCTACTGATAGAAACCACAGGGCCCCATTCAGCCAACTTGACAGGATCCCCTTCCCCAAACAAAAACACAGTTTACTATGCTTCAGTTATGAATGAACATAGTGAGCAATGGGTACAAATCACTCATTGTGTTCATTCATGAAAGGAAGGGGCTTGCAAATATGACATTTACTGGACCCTTCCCCCACTCTCAATCCCGAAGGATCCTATTGCAGCTTGCAGCTGCTGGTGGGAAGGAAAGGGGGGAAGCCAGCCGCACTGCAAGGGTGAGGGGCCTAGGCAGCAGGGGGAAATGTATTGTGCACAGGGAGGGTGATGTGTGTTTGGGGGGGTTGGGCAATTAGTGGGACAGATCCCCTGTATGGCTCTCCCTACTACAGCTGAAAGCCGGCAGGAAAGGAGAAGAAGCCAGCTGGGTGTAATTGCCCCCCCTGCTGTGCCGGTCACCCTCTCTGCCCACATCCAATTCACCCAGCTGCCCAGGCCCTCTACTGGCCTGGGCCCCATACAGGAGGACCGGTGGTACCCCCTTATCCATGGCCCTGATTACAGGCATGTTGGCTGGATCACAAAGGAAACAAGTCTAGAAAAGAAAACTAATGCACCCACACCACATCTAGGAATTTGTGAACTGCAATATAATACATTTCTGTTTTGAGGTTTAAATCCGCTTTCAAGATAATTTTGCCTTTTTTTCTATTGTTTCTCTCTATGGCTTCAATATTTGCAGGCTAGAAGACAGAAAGAATTTTTACAATTAAAAGTATCTTCTGGAATAACAAAGTCAGTAAATGTTGTAAACTCCTGCATCTCACACCCACTATCAGCTACCGCCTCTCGCACAATATTTTCATCAAGTGACAGAACTGGAAACTTTGCTTCGCCAACCAGGTAATACGAAGCCCCTAAGTAATCGGTGATAATGAGATGGCCCCCGGGTCTGATCAGAGATACAACGTTCTTTAGGGCAGCTTTATAATCTTCAACATTCTTGCAAGCACAGATGAGACACCCGGCAACGATCACACAGTCTGTCAGGGGAAGGGAATTTGGCTCTAGGGGATTGGATTTGGTGACATCACACCTCATGAGTGAGACTTTCCTGCGTATCTTCTCTGCCTTCTCCTCCGCTGTGGACCTAGAATTGAGAACATTAGAGTGACTACAGGTATTCGAAAAAAATGACCATGTTCAAGTTTTTATTTTACCAAAGCAACGAGACCCAATTGAAACTCAGTTCTTTACAGAGAGATGTGTATGAAACCCAACACCGATTATGAGAAAGTAGTGTGGATTATGGTAACACCATAGGTTCATAAATGTTACTCCAGAATCACCCTATAGCTTTCATCGTGCCCATTGATGACTGTGAACTGAACCAGAATCAGACAGCTCAGTTCACAGACACAGTGTACAGAGCTGATCTGAGCGGCTCTGTATTGTCTGATCACTGTGACTTGGCTCGAATCAGCACTGTACATTGTGTCTGTGAATAGAGCTTCTTATCTCCATCCTTTCTCACCTGATCTGTATATTAAGCCTCTGCCTCCTTTATCATGCACAGCTGAAGATTAACCCCTTCATACACCTACTGTACGGAAGCCCTACCTGTACATAATTGGGCCCTTCAACTCTTCCTTTCTCTCTGTGACTTTGCTGTGTCTAGTACACTATTACCAAGCTGAATGGTTTATCCACCGTAATACCAGCATGTTGCTTAATTTCCAAAAATCATAGCAAAAACTGAGATCACCTTGGAATATCCACTTTCCAAAAACGCTCAGGGGTGTTCCTACTGTTCTGGCAATTTATTTGATATGTTTTCATAAACAAAAGTAAAAGGAAACAGCATTTTCTTTTGGTGGTATTTAATAACAACAGTATTAAAAAAAAGCCTGTCTTAAAAAATAAGATACAATACATTTGAGTACAAGGCTGCATGACTGAGTAATTGTTGGTCGAACTATCACAAGACTGAAAACTGGAAAATGGTCTGGCAATGAATGGGGTAAACACAATCTGGTACTCAAGTGGTTAAGTAAAGTTCATTCTGTTTTGTGATCTGTCGGCACATACCATCAAAGCCCATGAGAATTATGAACAGCTTCTGTCCAACCTTCTCATAACAAAAGGGTCATTTCGTTCTGGTGAGCTTTTTGTGTGCAGAAGGTGGAGGGTTTGGAGCTAATTGATTGGAGCGCACTGTGATGAAGGAGTAGTATTGTTTATAAGAGCAAATATAGTTTTTTCATTACACCACAAAGAAGATTTATAAGAAAACTTAGACATGTTGGATTGTTGGACTTTTGAAATTCAGATCATGCAATAGTTTTCCAAGATCACCTTATTGTTACAGAAACACAAGATTTTATTACAGATTGTGCGTCATATTTTCTGGGAAATATCGGTAAGGGAAGCACAGTAAGAGGTTCATCTGTTTCATTTAGGTTTTATTGCATTATCATATACATAGGTTATGTATATATGTTTGCAATGTGAATTATTAGTGTAACACCATAGGTTTCATATTCTGTGTGCTGTATATACGGTAACTTGGTTGTAGTTAGGGATGTGATTGGCTGATTAGCAATCTGTGTTCAATCACATGGCAGCAACGTAATGCATTTAGGCATGTAGATGTGGTGAAGACGGCTTGCTGAAGTTGAAACTGAGCATCAGAATGGGGAAGAAAGAGGATTTAACCGCTTTTCGACCACCCACAGTAGATTTACTGCTACAGGGTGGCCCCTCTACTCAGGATCACACTATATATATATATATATATATATATATATACACACACAGTGGGGCAAAAAAGTACTTAGTCAGCCACCAATTGTGCAAGTTCTCCCACATAAAAAGATGAGAGAGGCCTGTAATTGGCATCATAGGGAGACCTCAACTATGAGAGACAAAATGAGAAAACAAATCCAGACAATCACATTGGCTGATTTGGTAAGAATTTATTTGCAAATTATGGTGGAAAATAAGTATTTGGTCACCTACAAACAAGCAAGATTTCTGGCTCTCACAGACCTGTACCTTCTTCTTTAAGAGGCTCCTCTTTCCTGCACTCATTACCTGTATCAATGGAACCTGTTTGAACTTGTTATCAGTATAAAAGACACCTGTCCACAACCTCAAACAGTCACACTCCAAACTCCACTATGGTGAAGACCAAAGAGCTGTCAAAGGACACCAGAAACAAAATTGAAGACCTGCACCAGGCTGGGAAGACTGAATCTGCAATAGGCAAGCAGCTTGGTGTGAACAAATCAACTGTGGGAGCAATAATTAGAAAATGGAAGACATACAAGACCACTGATAATCTCCCTCGATCTGGGGCTCCACGCAAGATCTCACCCCGTGGGGTCAAAATGATCACAAGAACGGTGAGCAAAAATCCCAGGACCACATGGGGGGACCTAGTGAATGACCTGCAGAGAGCTGGGACCAACATAACAAAGGCTACCATCAGTAACACACTACGCCGCCAGGGACTCAGATCCTGCAGTGCCAGACGTGTCCCCCTGCTTAAGCCAGTACATGTCCGGGCCCGTCTGAAGTTTGGTAGAGAGCATTTGGATGATCCAGAAGAGGATTGGGAGAATGTCATATGGTCAGATGAAACCAATATAGAACTGTTTGGTAGAAACACAACTCGTCGTGTTTGGAGGAGAGAGAATGCTGAGTTGCATCCAAAGAACACCATACCTACTGTGAAGCATGGGGGTGGCAACATCATGCTTTGGGGCTGTTTCTCCGCAAAGGGACCAGGACGACTGATCCATGTACAGGACAGAATGAATGGGGCCATGTATTGTGAGATTTTGAGTGCAAACCTCCTTCCATCAGCAAGGGCATTGAAGATGAAACATGGCTGGGTCTTCCAACATGACAATGATCCCAAACATACCGCCTGGGCAATGAAGGAGTGGTTCGCAAGAAGCATTTCAAGGTCCTGGAGTGGCCTAGCCAGTCTCCAGATCTCAACCCCATAGAAAACCTTTGGAGGGAGTTGAAAGTCCGTGTTGCCCAGCGACAGCCCCAAAACATCACTGCTCTAGAGGAGATCTGCATGGAGGATGGGCCAACATACCAGCAACAGTGTGTGCCAACCTTGTGAAGACTTACAGGAAACGTCTGACCTCTGTCATTGCCAACAAAGGATATATAACAAAGTATTGACATGAACTTTTCATATTCACCAAAGACTTATTTTCCACCATAATTTGCAAATAAATTCTTTCCAGATCAGCCAATGTGATTGTCTGGATTGGTTTTCTCATTTTGTCTCTCATAGTTTAGGTCTACCTATGATGCCAATTACAGGCCTCTCTCATCTTTGTAAGTGGGAGAACTTGCACAATTGGTGGCAGACTAAATACTTTTTTGCCCCACTGTGTATATATATATATATATATTATAATGTGATTCTGCATTTCCGGGTAGGGGGCGCGTGCGAGCGCCCTACCCGCACCTCTGATCGTGGCCCTGGGTGTCAATCACGGGTCCCGGCCGGTGATTACCCACCAGCATGCACTGATTACCGGTGATCATTAACAGGGAGGAGTGCTGAATTGTTTACCAACAGCCCTCCTCCCTGTCAGTTTGGGCACACTGCTCTGGATGGCTGAGCAGAGCCATCCAGAGCAGTGTGCTTAAAGTAAAGCACACACCCCCCTAGTAAAACACTCCCTACACACAGTTAACCCGTTGATTGTCCCTCATGTTAACCCATGCCTGCCCAGTGCCATTAATACAGTGTCAGTGCATTTTGTTTTAGCACTGATCACTGTATTGGTGTCACTGGGGATGTCGGTGACACCAAGTTATTTCCCCTGTGTCATAATGCCCACCGCAGTCCCACTATAAGTTGCTGATTGCCGCCATTATTAGTATTTAAAAAAAAAAAAAAAAAAAACACAATTCCAGTATCTATACCGCCATTTGTAAACGCTATACTTTCACATAAACCAATTAATTTACACATATTGGGATTTATTTTTAGCAAAGACATGTAGCAGAATACATTTTGGCCTAAATGTATGATGAAATTTGATTTTTAAATTTTTTTAATGGACATGTTTAATAGCAAAAAGTCCAAAATAGTGTTATTTTCTCAAAATTGTCTGTTTTTTTTTTTTTTTTTTTTTAATAGCACAAAAAATAAAATGCGCACAGGCAATCAAATACCATTGAAAGAAAGCTCAATTTGTGGGAAAAAAGGCAGTAAATGTTGTTTGGGTGCAGCGTTGCATGACTGCACAGTTTTCAGTTAAAGTAACGCAGCACCATAACGTAAACCACTTCTTTAACTGCTCCCTGACCGCCCTATAGCAGAAATACAGCTACAGGGCGGCACAGGTGTGGAAAATCATGTATATACATGTGATTCGCGCTCTCGTGGTTTTCACGCCCCTCCCAGATAGCATCAGATTGCCCGTCAGTAATAACATTTAACCCCTTGATTGCCAGGAACACACTCATACACAATAAACCTCCATTGCTAGTATACTGTCTGAACGGATCAATATCTTTGATCAGATCAGCACTATACCAGCATTCACATTAGTATAGTGTCCCCAAAAACACAGCATTAGCAGGATCAGCCCCGCACCTGCCAGCACCTGCGTTTAGCCCCTACACTTAACCCACCCCCCTTCTCCCCCAGCAAGTGCAGTATCAGTAGGTCACTGTCACTTGATACATTGCACACAAAACCGCAGTGTTGGCAGAATCTCTGCTAGAACTTGCTGGTAAATTTTGATGACTCATGTGCACCAGAGTGCCAGTACTAGTGTCGCTCTACCTTTTGGTGAACTGGCGAGCACCAGCGGCGTAGTACATCCTGGTCTTTCACATACCAGCACTGCAGTATGACTTGGTGACATGGTGAGTCCCCTAAGCGTAGTACAAGCTGGTGCCATGCAAGCACATGTTTTGTCCCACAGCCACCAAGAATTTGCACACAGGCCCGTAGAGCCCCTAATATCCTTCCGGATGTGCTTGCAAATCCCGTTGACAGCCCACAAATGCTGCAGCACCTGTACTTCCCCCACTCACTGCCCAACCCGGAATTCAGGTGGAAACAGCAAATTTAACTACTCCCCTTGATTTTTTGGAGCTGTTTTTCATGGAAGATCTGTATGCATTGTTTGTGGATCAAAACCATTTATATGCACAACAATTTATCACCGCCAACCCAAATTCAAACCTTGCCAGACCATTCACATGAAAACCCATTACGGTTTCCAAATTTAATTCTTTTTTGGGCCTAAGCCTCAACATGGGCATTACTGAAAAAATGAATTGCGGTTGTATTGGTCCACAGACCCGATTCATCATATGCCCGTGTTCTCTGCTGCCATTGCCAGGCATAGATATGAGAGTATAATGTGTTTTATGCATTTCAGCAACAACACACTCTTGTCCTCGGGGTAACCCTGAATTTGACCACATCCACAAAATTCGGCCCCTCGTAAATCACCTTAACCAAAAATTTGCAGATGTCTATACTCCCCAGCAAAAATCTGTGTTGAGGAGTCCCTCATTAATTTTTCTGGCCGCCTTACATTCAAACAATTTCTCCCCAGCAAGCATGCCAGATATGGGGTCAAGATGTATAAGACCTATGAGAGGGCAACAGGCTATACATATAAGTTTCAGATTTACGAGAGAAAAGATAGTCAAGTGGAGCCCCCCAGATGCCAAGACTACATTGGGAGCAGTGGCAAGATAGTTTGGGACTTGGTGTCATCCTTTTTCCATATGGGGTACCACTTATACGTGGATAATTTTTATTCAAGCGTGCCACTGTTTAGACATGTGTACAATCTTGGAATTGGTGCATGTGGCACCGTATGACCTAATGTGTGCCCACCATTAGAAGCGGGTGGATGCAGGGTGGTATATTCTAATGGTGGGCATACCACACACTTTTTCTGGCAGAGAAGAACATAGCATATATACCCAACAAGGACCAGTGACGTACTGGTACATCACTGGACTTTGAATGGTTATACAGCTGCAGGCATCATCCTGGTATAGTTTTTTCAGCCGGCGATCAATTTTCATGTCAAAGCAATCCTCGTAGCTAATTAGCTTCAGAATTGCTTTTACAAGCAGTGGGAGACAATGCCCCCCTCCCCTGCTGCCTTCCACTGCCTTCTTGGGTAATGACATTGCGCGGCGCACTGTGTTGATTACAGGTTGCCATAGCAATGGTAGCATTGGCGAAAGTTCCCGCCCCTTTGTTATGGCAACCTGTCAAGCAATTAATCCAGCGGTGTCCAAAACACAGTGTCTGTACTTCCTCCTTGCAGATCCTATTTCTCCTCCTGATCCTAACTCCTCCCGATTGCGTCATTTCCGGTCTCAAAATACTGTGAGATTTCACTATTAGGCTTCCCGAGGACTGCTGGGATAGATGATGCTGATATCCTAGGAGATCTCAGGAATCACTTAAAGTGGAACTCCACCCAAAAGGGGAAGTTACACTTTAAGGACTGCTCCCCCACTCCCCATAAAGGATTGGCACCTTTGGGGGGTGGGGGAGCGGGTGCCCAAATTTGACAGGTACCCGCTCCCATTTCCGGTCCGATCGCTTAGGCGATCGTTTTCAGGGAAACATCCACCTATTTAAATACCAATAGGAACGAATGAGGGGAGACAGGTTATGTATTTTACCATGCCATCCCCAGGGTGTAAAGTGACTTAATATATTTAAATGAAAGCAATTTTGGTTTTGGGAAAAGCGACTCCTGAAATGTTTTTTTCAAAAGTTCTAAGACCGTTATTGTATATACCAAATTTTAAATTCATATTTGTACCACACATTATCTAAAACACTTTATAAACATGTTTGACAGTCAGATCTGCTTCTTCAGAGCAGGACAAATATGTATTACAGAAGAGAATTTATTCATAAGAGGTCTAAACAATCTGGAAGCAACATAAAGGTTACATAAGTATATGTCTTTTATTGACATAACATCACAAAAGTACAAGGGCCAACATGTACATTTTCCATAAATAAAATTATCTTGTTACAACTCCATCATTTAAAATGCAATACTAATACAACAATATCATTTCAGCAGAAAACAATGAGCTTTAAGATAATAATTCTGGTACTTTTAAACAATGCATTCATAGAAGTAAATTAGGTATGTCCTCCTAATTTGACACAAGGACCAGCTCAGGAGATAAAATATATGGAAGAACGATCATTTCTCCTGGAGGTGGGAGAAGACCTATGAGTAGACAGGTGTGATTCGTTTTGTTACGAATCATAGTTCGGACAAGATTTTCTTTATTTGTAGATTCTAATTAATCACATCATAATAGTAACAAATTTCAATGAATCCAAAAAAAATTGTAATGGAAACAGCAACACACATCTCTACCTGTGAGGGAATTTAAAAGGGATATAGAGGGCAAGGCAAAGAGCGAAGGGCCAAAAGTATTGGGATGCCTACCTTTATACGCACATGAACTTTAATGGCATCCCAGTCTTAGTCCGTAGGGTTCAATATTGAGTTGGCCCCCGCCCTTTGCAGCTATAACGACTTCAACTCTTCTGGGAAGGCTATCCACAAGGTTTAGGAGTGTGTCTATGGGAAGGTTTGACCAATCTTCCAGAAGTGCACCTCTTGGTCAGGCACTGATGTCGGACGAGAAGGCTTGACTCCCAGTCTCCGCTCTTATTCATCTAAAAGGTGTTCTGTGGAGTTGACGTCAGGACTCTTTGGGGTGGAGAAACTTGACTGGCCTGCACACTCGCTCATCCATGTCTTTATGGACCTTGCTTTGTGCATTGGTGCGCAGTCATGTTGGAACAGGAAGGGGCCATCCCCAAACTGTTCCCACAAAGCTGGGAGCATGAAATTGTCCAAAATTGTCCTAAGAGTTCCCTTCATAAGAACTAAGGGGCCAAGCAAAACCCCTGAAAAGCAACCCCACACCATAATCCTCCCTCCACCAAACTTTGGTACTTGCCTGACTGCATTGTGCCAAGTGTATTCTCCTGGCAACCACCACACCCAGACATGTCCATCAGATTGCCAGACAGAGAAGTGTGATTGGTGAGCCCAGAGAACACGTCTCCACTGCTCTAGAGTCCAGTGGTGGCTTGCTTTACACCACTATATCCAATGCTTGGCATTGCACTTGGTGAAGTAAGCCTTGGATGCAGCTGCTTGACCATGGAAACCCATTCCATGAAGCTCTTTACACTGTTGTTGTGCTAATCTGAAGGCCACATGAAATTTGGAGGTCTTTAGCTATTGACTCTGCAGACAGTTGGCGACTTCTATGCACTGTGTGCTTCAGCATGCGCTAACCCCGCTCTGTCATTTTACGTGGCCTACCACTTGGTGGCTGAGTTGCTGTTAATTCCACTTTGTTATAATCCCACTAATAGTTGACCGTGGAATATTTAGTAGCCAGGAAATGTCAGGGATGGACTTATTGCACAGGTGACAACCTATCACGGGACCACGCTTGAATTCACTGAGCGCCTGAGAGTGACCCATTCTTTCACAAATGTTTGTAGAACCAGTCTGCATGCCTAGGGGCTGGATTTTATACACCTGTGGCCATGGAGGTGATTGGAACACCTGAATCCAATGATTTGGAGGGGTGTCTTCCACTAATATTTTTGGCAATATAGTGCATATCACCTTTGTTTTAGGGGGAATATGCTGTTTTCCCATCTATTTTATCTCCTAAGGTGGTCCTTGTGTCAAATGTAGGGCAACATACGTAAACTTACATCTATGAATTAACACTTTGTAAGTAATTATCATCTTAAAGCTTATTGATATTACATTTAAAATGATGTTACTGTAACAATAATCACAGTTGCAACAACATTGAATTTAATGATGAGTTGTAGCAATTTTTATGTATTTGTGGACAATTACATGGCGGCCCTCAAACACTGTGTGAAAATGTCCATCTGATAGTAAGTGAATACTTATGTATTTTTGTGATATATACACATATTTGTCAATATATATATATAGACCTCTGACAAATAAAATTATCTTCTGTACTACACAGTTGTGCTGTCCTGAATGGTCAGATCTGACCACCCAAGAAATAAGGGTTTTAAAAAAAATATAGTACAAAAATTATAATTAAAATTATAGCTCAACTTTTGCATGCTGTATACTAAGTAATATACATTTAAAGTGTTACTAAACCCAGAACCCTGCATTCACTATATCTGGTCTCCCACAGTACACAGAACATGGAAATGAAATCATTTTTGTAAATATAAACTACTAAATACCTTTTCCCATGAGCAGTATATAGCAGTCTTGTGACTTCTATCAGTGTCCAGCCGAGCACTGGTTAAAGTTTGTAGGAGGAGTTTTCATTCTGCTCTGACTGTCCTATGAGGTTACATAACACCTGACTCTGTCTGGACAGTGCTGATTGGCCCTGTGCTGATCACATGCACCCTACCAAAGAAAGAAAAAACTCTCTAGCAATACACACCAAACTGAACATGTGCAGAATGACTCCTGGAGCTCTGTATTATCAGCGGATAGATTGGGGACAGTAGAAGGGAAGGATCAGAGAAAACAGCCTTTTTACACAATGGATTAACCCCTTTGGTTCCACAGTGAGTATAACAAGCATGCATATACAGACTAATTTTACTGTTTGGGTTTAGTAACACTTTAAGGATGCTGTTTTTAATGTATCTTTGATATGGATTTTAATTTTGTATAAGCAATAAAATTGTTAAAAAAAAAACTTTAAAAAATATATTTCAGAGTTCCTTTTCCTCAAACAGTGCACCAAAAATCTTTGCTTTAATACAGTTTGATATCTACCTATGGCTAGCTTTAGCACTTGTCCAAAATTCAGGTATCAACCTATGTTGCCAAACCTAATAAGAACTTTGCAAATACGCCAGTAAAATCCTGTTTATTTGTATGATCAGAATTCTTCTCCGTCCATACTCCTGTGGTAACAAATGTATACAATAACTCAGCGGATACAAAATTTACCATTTAGGGAAATCCCATCTTTATGCATATCAGACCGGTTCCTCACTACAAATGTGTACAAACATCCAAAAAAAGGAAAATATGCAACAATGGCAAAATAGTTCCTCCCTCCTGGCAATTTGCAGAACATTTTAATTATTAAAAACTTAAATACAAAATATGACATGAAAAACAATATAAAAGCAAATTCATTAATTTTCCCCAAACAAGATAAAATCATCACAACTTCGTCTATGTATGCCTAAAGATTCCTGATATAATGTATGATATTATATCAGTGATTAATAGTACCACATTGTATATAATTTATCATATCAGCTGATCAGATTGGATAGCACTTGATTGATGATGAAAATTAAAGGAAGGAATATTTTAAAAGCTTTTAACAAAATGCTTTTTTTTATTTTTTCAAGCAAATTGACAAAAAATAAGCAACTCTTTTGGAGCTCCAGAATCATCCATATCTAGTGTATATTAATAAATGTTTAGTACATACCTGTGGTTTTCAATGGCACAGACATATTTTAGATATCGGGACCAATCATAGGCCTCCCCATCACCTTTTAGCCATTTCTCTATTTCCTGCAGGTTGCCTTCTAAATAATCTGTAAGGTATATCTGCTTGAAGTTTTCACAGGCAGACAGAATAAAATATATGGTGGGACCAGCACCAATCTCTATAAGACTTTTGCCTTCCACACGACCTAGAAGAGAAATCAAATATGTTCACAATTTTAAAAGGAGTGTAAACCCTAAAGAAGAACGTATTGTATTATTAGTCTGTTCAAATGTACCATTAAAATATTTTTTAATGCATTGAAATACCTGTTGATTTTTTAAAGGATAAGTTCATCTTTTGGACAAAAATAATAAATGCACATTTTTTTGCAGGTAAAAAAAAAATAAAAAAATGTACATTTACTATTTTTGCCCAAAGGAGCCTGGAAAGCATTGTACGAGTGATCACTAGATTGCTGATTCCATACAAGTCTCCTGCAGACTTGTCAGAATATCTGCTTTCCGTACTGGATGTATGGTGAAGCAGATATACTGACAGGATGCTTCAATGAACTACCACAGAGCTCCACAGTGCCGTGGTAGATCATTGAAAACTACAAGCCAACAGCCTCTAACAGGGGCGGAAAGACCATTTCGAAACTCGGACACTGCCTGAGGGCCCGGTGTCAGTAGGGGGCCCCATGAGATGCCCCTGGTACCTTTTTCATAGGCTTTTTTTTTAGTTCGGGCAAGAACACGGGCCCCATGGTCCCCTATTGACCAGGGGACCCATGAGTTGTCAGTCCTCCCCTGTTCACTTAGCTTAGTCAATAAGGTGGGGGCGTGTTCACTTTGAACACCCAGACGTGTAATGGAATTTGTTTTTAATTACTTTTTTCTTGCACATTACTGGATGATTTACCTATGATGTTAAGCCAAGTCAACATTTACCCTAGGTTCACATCTGTACGGGTGGTGCCGCTGCGGATCCGCACGAAAATCCGTGTAGCTGCACCACCCGCACAGAGAAATGCGGACCCGCGGGCGGGTGCCATTAGTTCTAATGGCACGCCGCCCACACTGGAAAACGCAACCGTATTGGGAACTGAGGTTCCTGTGCGGGAATGCGTTTTCAGAAGAAGTGCAGGAACTTCTTCCCTACATGTCATGGGCACGGGAGTCCATTCAAATGAATGGGCTCTCGTGCCCGTGCAAAATGTGGCCCACACAGCCACATATATGTGAACCGGGAGTGACTTTGCAAATGATCAGTCACTGGTCTTAGTAAATCCACTCCAATGCATACTGAAAAAAAAAAACAAATAATGGCATATGTGAAGATTTACAAAAAAACTAAAGAAAACTTAAATTAACACTAAATAAAGAGCATATGTTAAAAATTAGTGATTCAATTAGTAAAATTTAAAAAATTTGTCAAATTTGGCATCTCTTTAAATTATTGTGAATAGTCAATTTACCTAAATATATTCATGTTGATTCGTTTATCTGTGATTTCAAAATGTTTTAAACCTCCAGAGAATGGGTATACATATTTAGGAAAAATTGAAAAATTACATTATATTGTATGCATGGATTACGCTTTCATGTAATATTTTATATATTTTTCAAAAGATTTATATGTATTACTTGATTGGTATATTCTTATGTACACTAGCAAGGTGTCATGTTGATTTGGGGTTGATTTACTAAAACTGGAGAATGCAAAATCTGTTGCAGCTCTGCATAGAAACCAATCAGCTTCCAGGTTTTTTTTTTTTGTGAAAACTTGGCCAAATACCGTAATGACACATCAGTTGTTTCAGGGGCTTTAGCGAGTTAAGTACCCTAAATCACATATGATGAGACTGTTTGAAAATGTAATGTTTTTGGATTAATGTCCACCAACTTACTGTATATATACACACACACACACCGTACTAGACAGGGATATATTGACCCATAAAGACCATATGAAGCCCTCTTCAATTTATGGGTTGAAGCTTGGAAGAAACACCAAAGAAAATAACTCACTTTTATCTTTACAGCAGCTAAGCAGACATTGGTGAATGCCTGGTGGTCCATTCAACCTATCATAGCTCAAGTCAAGAACAAAATGACTTAGTATCTGAGTAACCGAAAAATGCAGCCATATTACAGGACTCGGTGAAAAGCTTGGGACCTGTGGATAACTCACTATCTTTCACAGGATTTACTATTTAACACTCTATAACTCCATTAATCCCTGGATATCTGAGGGATCCAAGGGGATCTCTCTCAGTCCTAAGGTGCTTCCCTTTAATCCTTTCCATTTAAAACTTTTCCCACCCCTCGTGTACGTCTTCCTTTACTTTTTTTCTACCTATCTTGTAATAAGATCTATATCTATTTCTACGTTAAAACTAACCAGGGTGACAATGACTTAGCAGTCGAATCACCGCAACAATAAATGAATGTACCAGTTATTGATGATGTGACCATACTAGGCCTTAAATTAATGACATTTTGATTGTGATTACGTCCTTGGCTAATGCCAGGTCTTTTGCTGCCTCTGTGGTTAATCATTGTTTTGTAACATGTAAAAACTTAATAAAACAGAAAAGGCAAGATTAAGTTAAATCATTCATTAGGATATTTCAAACTAAAAATAATACCTTTATATACATCCAGACCTGAATAGACCTTGGGAAGCTGTACTAGCATCAACAGTATTACATACCTGATGAAAATACGTTTTTCATAAAAGTGAGCAGGAAAACTGACTCTTTATCCATTTCCTTAGCTTTAGGGTCTAATGTGTAGAAGATTTCTAGGTATTTTTTGGGGTCAAAATCCTTCTCATATACTTGATTGTCTGATGTTGATGAAACCTCCATGCTGTTTGTCACCCACTCTGTGTGTACAAAAGTGAGAATGAGTCAATTTGTACCCTAGATGGTACTCTATGCTGTTTGTAGATCAGTATTTTTCAGAATAATACCATTCAGTGCCAGGAGTAGTAGTAACCAGTAATATTCAGCTTGAGGGTATCAATGCCACCAAAAGTGAAAAAACATTTCCTTGCAAAGGCCTGATTCTTAACCTTCAAGTTAAAATCCAGGTTGATATTAAAAAACACAATTTAATACAGTTTTCATTATACATTATAAAATATACTTTAAAATGCAACCAATATCTTATTATCAGCTTTTTGTAATTTAATGTACATTAGAAATCAAAATGGGACAAAGAGGAAAGGTACTGTGAGCCAATCAATGTACATGCACCAACAATATAACAAGGGAAAAATAGGTGACCCAATAATGGTGAGGCAGCTTCTTTACTGTCCAATCCTAGGTGGAGTTGGGAGGAGATCAAATGCCTACTGTCCAATCCTAGGTGAAGTTGGGAGGAGATCAAATGCCTTCTTCCAATTTCAGTAATGAAAATTTAGGACATGGAACTGGCTGGGTGGTGTAAATCTTAGGAGCGGCTTGCTAGAACTTCAAACAGCTTCCATATATATATTACAACAGTAAAGCTGTTGTCTAGAGTTCAGCTTTAATTTACCTTAAACGCATATGCCAATCCTAACACCTAATCTAACCTGAGCTCTAAAATGAACTCTATACCTATCAACTGCTACAATACTTTTAGAGTCCACTTCGTCCACTCCGGTCCATGTGAGATGTGTAACACATGACAAATTGTGGCCTATTGCATGACTAAGCATGTTCAACTTAAAACCTGGATGCTGGGCATGCACACAGGCCAAGAAGGGTAATTAAACTCCTTCCCTTATTGTGGCCCATCCGGTAACTGGCCGCCAAATTCCAAACATGTAAAAGTCATACCAAACATGGGTTCAGTCCAAACCTGAAGCTCATTCCTAGTAGCCACAAACTTCTCCAAAAATAAAAATATTCTGTTTAAAATTTGTTCATAAGGCACTTTTTATAATGACAAGGCTACAACCTTTAGCATCAGCCAGAGAGTAAGCAGCCAACCCTACCCTGAATCTTTTTTTTTTTTTATACATCAGTAAGGATATCCTGGAATCATTGGTCTCTGCTGATCCAAATGGTTTAATGCAGATACATTGGTTTGGAAATGGAAAATAAGTAGTGTGGAGTTTGTTTGCTGGTGCAGCGCTACCCCCTGGAGGATCAGCTTGTATTTTTGCCTAGGTTTCCTCCATCGCCCCGCAGTCAGGCACAAAGTATTTTCCACAGCCAGGCACACAAACTCTTTTGCTCATTGTTTTCAATGACCAGTCTAGGGGTTGTATGTATTTGGAGTTTTATTGTAGAACTGGGGATAGGGATGGGGAATTTAGTTGAATACTCCAAAATTAGAACTATTAACACTGAAGACATCTAGCTGATCTGCTAATTGAGCACTGTTGAGGTCCTGGCTGAAAGCAGATATCAGACTTCTCTTTAAAATTGTAGTAACCAGTAGCTTAGGAATGAACAAAGTCCCTTTTGAAGTAGTAGTAGTTAAAGGGCTGAGATCCTCAGGTACAGGCCTGTTATGGCAGACTGTGGCAGTTCAAAAATAATGGAGACTGAGCAAAGTCTTTTGCAGTAGCAACGGTTGGCCAAGTTCTTCAGAACACTATCTAGTTTCCCCTTTCCTCAGACACACGCTGACTATTAAGCACCAGAGGGGTAGCAAAGCACACAAGATCCTTAAGATCGCTCAGTGTTTGTACTCACAAGTCCAAGGACAGACTGGTTGCCTCCTTCCAATCTTCCAAGCGACAGATCTTTGACAGACAACTACCATCAGTGAGCTTTCTGTAGAACCAAGGTCATTCTTTCTAGCTCCAGGCCCTCAGGTTGCCCACCTGAAACCAGCATGGTAGCAAATGCCAAGTGAGGCAAGCAAGTCTCCAGCCTGGCTTGGTTTAATCCTCTCCAGGGAAAGACGCTAAACCCATGTGCTCACAGAACATAAATACCACACCCAGCATGCAATGGGGCCACCCTACCCTCCAATCGGCTAGGGCTGTATCCATATTGATGCTGCTCATTTACCTAGTTCCCTCCCAGGATCTGGAAGGCTCTCATAGCTTCCTAAAGGCGGGCAGCACTCAGACAAACTCAAACAAACAATCCCGCTACTCACCGTCCACTTTATTAGGTACACATTGCTAGTGCCAAGAAAATTTCTCCCACACCATTACACCACGACCACCAGCCTGAACCATTGATACAAGGCAGGATGGATCCATGATGTTGTTTATGCTAAATTCTGCCCCTGCCATCTGAATGTCGCAACAACCCGTCTGCCCATTCTCCTCTGACATCAACAAGGCATTTTTATCCACAGAAATGCTGCTCTCTGGATATTTTCTCTTTTTCAGACCATTCTATGTAAACCCTAGAGATGGTTGTGTGTGAAAATCCCAGCAGATTAGGAATTTTTGAAAAACTCAGACCAGGCCATCTGGCACCAACAACCATGCCATGTTCAATGTCGCTTAAATCCCCTTTCTTCCCCATTCTGATACTTGGTTTGAACTTCAGCAAGTTTTCTTCCCCACATCTACATTCCTAAATGCACTGAGTTGCTGCCATGTGATTGGCTGATTAGCAAATTGTGTTACCAAGCAATTGAACAGGTGTACCTAATACAGTGGCTGGTGAGTGTAGGTTAAAATGTAATAAGTTCACTAAGGGTGCATCAATGTTGAAAAATTCTGTACAGTGATCAGAAAAAGTAAAGTGCCACACATTTATCTCTGTGCATTCCATTCGATAAAAGTTGGTCGTTAATTGACTTCTGTCGAGAGGGAGTGGCCACACATTGATCAAAATTCGGCTGGTGACTGCTAAATCGGACATATTTCAATCCATCTATGGCCAGCTTAAAAGAAGTATGGCCAAAGCTTTTCCATCCATATTTCTCTTGTGGGTCACAGGAGTGCACTGTTCGCTAACGTCACATAGCCACTTTAATGTCAGGATCTACCCAGATGCCTGAACAGACATCTTGCTCAGCCTCTCTGAAAGCCTGAGCCAGCCACTCGTGCCCCCTTCACAGCCCAACTCTCCAGTGAGTGCGAGAGGGGCAGAGATGCGATCCAGAGACTGACATTCACCATTCTCTGCTCAGTGAAGACCGAGAACTGAACAATCAGCAGTCATGTGATCACTTAGTCCTTGACCTTCCAGTGGCAGAGGATAGCTGCAGCATCAGACCAATGCTGCTGCCACATAGGTGAGTATGTATGTTATTTTTTTTTTTATATGCTGCACTGTTCCTTTAAGTCTAAAAAGTAAAAGTGATTTCTGCTGTGTACCAGCCTTCTATGCAGTGAGTGTGGTAATCTTACATATATCATGGGGAAAATTTGCTTTAGGGTACAGCCAAGTAACTAAAATATCAAACTTCTCCAATTCTGTAACACACGTGTAAAAAAAAATTCAAGGAAAGATATGTCAAATACTGCTGGACATAGGCGTGCACACAAGGTGTGTTGGGTGTGTCTGGGCACACCCTAATCACCCCATGTGCCCAGGCTTATTTCAGCATTTCAGAGTTCCACCACCGCTGGCGTTAGCCCTTTTCCCCTGCACATAAGCTCCAAGGATCAGGGCCCTCCTTTCCCTCTTGTATTGAACTGTATTGTCTCCCATTATATTGTAAAGTGCTGAGCAAACTGTTGGCGCTATATAAATCCTGTATAATAATAGCACACTCCTTAAAGTGGTTCTTAACCCCAGACCCTGCATTCGCTATATCTGGTCTCCCTGGACCCTGCATTCCCTATATTTGGTCCCCCCAGACCCTGCATTCACTATATCTGGTCTCCCAGGACCCTGCATTCGCTATATCTGGTCTTTCACAGTACACACAACATGAAAATGCAATTATTTCAGTATATATAAACTGCTGAATACCTTTTCTCATTAGCAGTATATAACAGTCTTGTGACTTCTATCAGTGTTCAGCAAAGCACTGGTTAATCTTGTAGGAGGAGTTTTGATTCTCCTCTGACTGTCCTATGAGGCTGCATAACCCTTGACTCTGTACAGTGCTGATTGGCCCTGTGCTGATCACATGCACCCTACCAAAGAAAGAAAAAATAGCAATACACAGCAAACTGAGCATGTGCAGAATGACTCCTGGAGCTCTGTATCATCAGGAGATAGATTGGGGACAGTAGAAGAAAGGAAGGATCAGAGAAGACAGGATCAAACAGCCTTTTTTCACAATGGATTAACCCCTTAGGTTCCACAGTGAGTATAACAACCATGCTTTACTTCATATACAGACTGATTTTACGGTTTTGGTTTAGTAACACTTTAAGGATGCTGTTTTTAATGTATAATTCTAGCGATACACACCAAACAGAGCATGTGCAGACGTGCCACTGCTGCTCTAACTATGGGGAGTATCAGGGTAGACAGGATCAAACAGCCTTTTTACACAATGCAAAGGATTTCCCCTTTAGGTTCACATTGAGTATAACAAGCATGCTTTACTGCATATACAGACTGATTTTACTGTTGTGGGTTTAGCAATTTAACTCTGCAACCAGTACATAGCGTACTCCTGAGCCCTGCACCTTGTACAGAGCACAGTTCTTAACTCTGCACCCTGTACATAACACACTCCTCACATCTGCACCCTGTATATAGCACACTCCTCAACTCTACACATAGCACATTCTCAACTCTGCACCTTGTACAGAGCGCACTCCTTAACTCATATACTGTATACATACATATACGTGTGTATTTGGGTTTTGGGGTGCATACCTATGATGCTGGATGTATGATGGAAAGAAGTCACGGACTGTTGTACAAATTGTAGTAGTGCAATTATTATTATTCATTAAAATTCATTCAAATCTAACCTGGGAAGGTAAAGCGCTTGTAATGCCAAAACACATATTATATACATAACTAATGTAATATGCATTAATGATATGTTTAGTAACAACTTAGCAAAGTATAACTTGGTAAAAATTACTAGTCTAAAGATAACTGATTAAAATCATGCTGTAAATATGTGTTTGTTTGTAAATGTTTACAGATGTGTAATAATTGCAACTTCTGCTGCTAAAATGTTAAATTTATTTAATTGCTACTGATAGCTTAAAAATCATTGTGCTAACTTACTAAAATAGAGCAAGGCATTAGGTAAAGTCACAATAATTTCTGGATAGTGGGGCATTTATAGAAATAAAAAATAATGTTAGCAGCAATTTAGTCAAATAAAAAAAATACAAATAAAACTGTTATTCTGCAAAAAATTTCACCACAAAATACAGTATTTTCTACTGTATACTTAAAAATATACCCCAACAATTGGGAGTCGTCTTATACGCAGGGTATAAAATGTGAACCTTGAGTTTGTTTGGGTCAAGCTGGCTGGATGTGTTGTAATACTGTACATACAGTATACCGTGCTAAGCCAAGCTGGCTCAAAACAAATGTCCCTATGACAGATTAATCTGTCAGCCCGCTGGATGTGCGGTATATACAGTATACTGCGCTGACCCAAGCGGTTTCAAAACGTACCGGTACGGGGGGGCGCTCGTGAGCAGCAGCCAGGATGGCTGCCTTCTAAATCTGTGCTTTGGCCGCCAGACACTATCGGCCGATTTTCGCCCTCTAGGGGGGGTCCCCCTGTTTCCTCACTGGCCCCCTGTCTCCCTGATGGGCAAAAAAACGCCAGCCACCCGTGCCTCCAGCTCCCGGCGGGCCGTTCCGAAGTTTGCGGCCTACCCGCCGGAGATCACGGCTGAAGCCGGGGCCTCGATTTTGGGCCGGCCGCTGAACACTTTCAGGACCCCGGCCGCGGATTCGCGGCTCCCGCCAGAGACCTTAAATGGAGCCCCAGCCGCAATTTTGGGTCCCATGCCATCACCATCTGCAGGTGGGTCGGATCATGGCAGTGTGGAGGACCCGTCCCAGCAGTCTCCCATGCCATTGGAGCCATCCCAGCAGTCTCCCATGCCATCTCTGCGGGATGCTGAGCTCCTGCGCCGCTTCCAGTTTATGTTACAATCAGAATTGTCCTCCGCTACCTCCAAGCTGGCCGACCGTCTCTCACGGGAAATTCGGGAGTTGGGCAGTCGGACGAACGACCTTGAAGATAAAATGGATGCTGCGGCTACGGTCCTTGAAAATCACGAACAGGATTTATGCAACCTCAAGAAAGAATTGGCGGACACGCTGCTACGGCTTGAGGATTTTGAAAATCGTTCCCGCCATGGCAATTTGCAGTTAAGGGGTATCCCGGAAACGGTTACGGATCTTACCTCCACTGCTTCTGCTCTGTTCCAGGAGCTGACGTCCGCCATTCCCATTGACCGTCTTGAATTTGATCGCATACATCGTGCATTGGGCCCCAGACGACCGGATGGGCCCCCGAGAGACATTATCATCAAGTTCACTTATTACCGCACTAAGGAAACCATCCTCTTGGCGGCCAGAAATAAACCTGATCTCAGCTTCCAGGGGCATCGCTATCAGCTCTTCGCGGACCTCTCCCAGACCACTCTTCAAAAGCGCCGCCAGTTGAAGCCCTTCACTTCGGTCCTGGTGAAACATAGTATTAAATATGCCTGGGGCTTTCCGTTCCGCCTCACCTTCACCTACCAGGGCCGCAGTCACTCTGTGGCTACACCAGAGGAGGCTCACTCTCTCCTGGAATCCTTACACCTTCTTTCGCCGGAGGCTGCGGATCGGAGCCCAGTTCATTCATCTGGATCCCCGGCGAGGCTGCTTCCTCCGAGCCGCATCTGGGAGCGGTCGTCTAATAGGAAGAGGGCCCTTTCTCAGACCCTTTCGCGATCCAGTCCTTCCTGTTCTTCTCCGGGCTGAAGATGCGTCCTGGATTTTCCATGTATCATCTCACCGATGAACTCTCTGACGGGACCGTGAGTTTGGCCCTTGGGGCTCCCCCAGTTTGTTTGCATTCCAGGTTGATACTGCTCCTCGGGCTCCGGGGTGGGAGGTTGACCCGGTGGGCCTGGTTGGGTGGAAGGGGATTGGCCCCTATTGTTCTCCAGGTTTCTATGGGGAGGTTATCGCGGAGGTCCCTGCTCCTGGGACTTTTAGTTTTATTAAGTTTTACTACATTATATTATGTTTATTACCTTTTTGCCCTCTGAGGGCTTCTGTTTTGATGTTTCCATTTGCAGCCATGTGTCCGGTGGTAGAGTTACCCCTAACTGTACCCTTCATGTGTAGGATGCACGTCACCTTTGGTCTGACACAATTGCACTGTTGTGTATACTTTTTGTGTCTTTCCTTTTTTCTCTTTGTTCTTTTCTTTCTCTGTTTTTTTTCGTTTTTGTTTTCTGCAGGGTTCCGGGACGCCATGGTCCGATCGCCATTGGGAGTGGAGATTGCTGGCTGCTTTGGGCTTTTTTCTGCTGAGCGTGTTGCGGTGATACCGCCATGGCCTCGCCCCTTTTGAAAATACATTCACAAAATGTTCAAGGCTTCAATTCACCTCAGAAACAGGCTAAAGTTTTTCATCACCTCAAATCACAACAAATTGATGTGGTATGTCTACAGGAGACCAGGTTTTCTCAGTCCTCCGCTCCGCATTATCTTTCACCTCACTATCCCATCTTTTACACGGCCTCGGCTCCTGAGAAGCGCCGGGGTGTTCTGATAGCTTTTAAACGCAATCTCCCCTTTGTCTGTTCTAGGCATATAGCAGACCCCACGGGCAGGTATTTGCTTCTGCAAGGCACCCTCTGGGACCAGAAGGTTACCTTTGTCTCTTACTATGCGCCTAACCGTTTCCAGCATAAATTCTTTTCGCATCTTTGCACCATTGTTTCGACACTCTAAGGGTCTTCTTGTTATGGGGGATTCGAATGTTACCTTGGATTCCACATTGGATAGGCGCTACGCACGGGGAGCGACCCCCTCTCATGACTTGGTGCTAGAGGAACGTATGCACTCTCTTTTGTGGACGACAGGGCTAGCGGACGTCTGGAGGGAACTTCATCCAACTGAACGTGACTTTACGTTCTATTCCAATCCTCATGACAGTTTTTGTTGAATTGATCATATATTCATGCAGGTCCAGCAGCTCCCCTCGGTCCGGCGGATAACTATTCCCTCCTCACCCTGGTCAGATCATGATCCCTTGGTACTCCTTGCCCTTTCTGGGTCAGAACGGCACCCTTTTCATTGGCGCATCAATGACTCTTTGCTGACCACTCAGGCTACCTGCCAACAAATAGAATTCTTTTTACGAACATACTTTGCGGAAAATTCGGGATCGGTCTCTTCAGCAGTGCCCCTTTGGGAAGCGCATAAGGCCACGATGCGGGGTCATGTTATACAGCTGGCTGCGGTCCGGAAGCGGGAACGCCGACTCTTGGAGCTTCATTCTCTCCTGGCCTCTGCGGATGCGCGTTGGAAGTCATCTCCATCCGTGGCCCATAAACGCGCTCGGGACGCTCTGGAATTGGACCTCCTTGCCTCTTCGGAGGCGGAACAGGCCCTGCGTTGGACCAGGCATAAATTTTACTCCTGCGCTAATAAGCCCGGTCCCATGCTAGCCAGGAAACTCAATTCTGTGGGGAAACCCCATAAACCGATTCGACTTCGACTTTCCACAGGTGGCTGTACTTCTAATCCCCAGCAGATTGTTTCCCGATTTTTGGACTTCTTTTCGCGCCTCTATGCTGCCCCAGATCCTTTCCCTGTGGCCCAGGAAGAGGCATTCTTTCAAGACCTCCATCTTCCCGGATTAACCGAGGCAGCACAGGCGGCCCTCAACGCTGGTGTCACCGTACCGGAGGTGCTCCAAGCGATCAAATCTTTGCGGTCCACCGCGGCCCCAGGTCCCGACGGCTTCTCCGGTCTCTATTATAAAAAAATTCTCAGCCCTATTGGCACCCTTTTTAGCGGCTTATTTCAATGAGTTACGACAGGGCTCTTTGCCCTCTCCGGACGCACTTAGGGCACATATCTCTACGATTCCTAAGACGACCGACGATGTCCAGGAACCGCAAGCCTTCCGGCCCATTTCTCTTCTTAATGAAGACCTGAAGATATTGGGCAAGATCCTTAGTTTTCGCATCAATAAATATTTGTGTAGCCTGGTCCACCGGGACCAAGTAGGGTTCGTCCCCGGGAGGCAGGCGGGTGATAACGTCCGTAAGGTGGTCCATCTTATACATTTTCTGCAACAACGGAAAATCCCCGGATTCCTACTGTCCTTGGACATATATAAAGCTTTTGATTCTCTATCTTGGTAATATCTGCGGTTTGTGCTGTCTCGTTGGGGTTTCGGGGATTCTATTCTCTTGGATTCAGGCCTTGTATTCCTTTCCCTCGGCCTCCGTTAAATACGCTGGGTATTTCTTGGATCCCTTTCCTGTTGGGCGAGGGACGAGGCAGGGTTGCCCGCTGTCCCCAGCGCTCTTTGTCCTGGCGCTTTAGCGCTCCGGACCGATTGCAATATATCGGGGGTTCCATACGCGGGACAGGAGTTTAAGCTGAGCCTCTTTGCGGACGATGCCCTCTTGACCCTTACTAATCCTCTGACGACGCTTCCTAACTTGCAACGAGTTCTTGAGCGCTTCTCCTTGATTTCGGGTCTACGTATCAACTTGGTTAAAACCGTCGCTCTCAATATTACTTTGGCTTCGCGCCTACAATCCCACTTCCCTTACCGGTGGGCTTCCTCTTTTCTGGAATACTTGGGCATTCGCTTGACCCCCACCTATGACTCCCTTTTTGCTGAAAATTATTATCCTTTGCTTAGCTCATTATCTTCCCTTATGCATTCCTGGCAATTTCCGCACCTGTCTTGGATAGGACGGGTTCATTCAATGAAAATGACCATCTTGCCGAAATTGTTATATTATTTTCGTACCCTCCCGGTGCGGGTTCCCCCTCACTTTCTTCGGTTGCTTCAGACGAAGTTTATACGTTTTATCTGGGCCGATAAACACCCCAGAGTCTCTAGAAATACGCTCTTTGCTCATAGACTCCAGGGTGGTCTTGGGGTACCCAATGTAGCTAAGTATTATCAGGCAAGCCAGATTGCCCCGCTGTTTATGTTGCACGCTTCCTCCGATGTTCCTCTCTTGGTCCTGCTGGAACTACCTAATTGTGCCCCTATTGCACTGTCGACACTCCTATGGCTTCCCCCTGCCCTGAGCCCTATGGCGCTGAATCCAATGTTGCTCTATGGCCTACAAGTCTGGGACTCGGTACGTTACTCCAGTGGCCTGATGTCACCCTTTTCTGCCCTTGCTTCCAATCGTTAACAACCCTCTTTTCCCACTGGGTCTAGATTGCCCGAGGGCATTTTCTTGGTGGGTGGCTCATGGTTTCTCACAGGTGCAAGACTTTTTGACTTTTCGGTCCTTTCCCGCCTGGAATGTCCTTCGGGAGTCTTGGGATGTTCCCCCAGCGGAATTTTCGGTACCTTCAATTGCAGCACTGGCTACTTTTGCTGAGGGCCGCTTCTGCTTTCCCATATCAGAAATCTGCCTTTGAACGGCTTTGCCAGCAGCACCCGGGCGCCCCGGGCCTTATCTCCCTTCTTTACGCAGCTTTGAACAGACGCTCGTCTCACACTTCTTTCATATGTTGTTCAGTGGGAATGCGACCTGGGAGTGGCTGTGGATCCGGAGGACTGGAGTAGGGCCTGGTCACTTATAGCTAAATGTTCATTTAATACGACCACGCTGGAAGCAGCCTACAAGGTATTGTTCCGTTGGTACTGGGTTCCGGCTCGTCTGGCCCAGGCTAACCCTGCCTGTAGTGATCGATGTTTTCGGGGTTGTGGCCATCGTGGTGATGTACTGCATATCTGGTGGTCATGCCCGAGATTGGTTCGTTTTTGGTCTCGTGTTTGGCCTCCTTTTCACTTTGTTCCATCTCTCCATACGCCGGGATGCTCGGTATGCTTTGGTTCATTGCCCCATACCGGGCCTCTTGGCTCGTCAGCAGCGGTTGGCTTCCTATTTGTTTTTATCGGCTACTAGGACAATTGCTAAGGCCTGGAAGAGTCCGTTTGTACTTTTCCAGGGGGTGCGGGATCGTATGACTACTATGATGCTCAACGAACAGATGTTGAGTATATGCAACGACTCTCAACATAAATTTTTGAAAGTATGGGAGCCGTGGTCGCAATACGCCTTTCCCATGCTCCCCCCGGCCAGTGTGGGGAGGTAATGGAGTTTGGTATTGGCGCTCGTGGACCCCTGCTCTTTGGTTTTTTGTTTTTTTTTTTCCCCTTTCTTCTCTGTTCTTCTTCTCTCCTTTTCTGTTTGTTTTGATGTGACAGTGGACAACTGTCTTTAGTTGCGATAGTCAGAGTCTTATTGATGTTATTGTAACCTATATGCCATTGATAGCCCCTGCGTGGGCATACGTTTTGCCTTATTGGAATTAGAGCGTTGTCTGCTCTATTATGCCTTTTTTATAGGTGCAATTGATAGCCCCTGCGTGGGTGTGTTTTGTTGCCTCTGTTTTATACGGTTTAAAATTAATAAAAACCATTGAAATACAAAACGTACCGGTACATCCCTACTGTAATCAGCCTGCTGGATGCGTGTATGTACGGTAGCTGCGGCTACATACAGTATACACTGGGCCAATCACGGCGAGTGATGTATTCTACTAATGAATACAAAGCCTGCTCGGATTGGCTGAGTCAGAGAGGTGGGCTGATGATGTCACTACCTCAGCCAATCCGAGCAGGCTTTGAATTCATTAGTAGAATACATCGCTCGCCGTGATTGGCCCAGCATATACTGTATGTAGCCTCAGCTACTGCACATACACACGTCCAGCGGTCTGATTACCGTAGGGACGTACCGGTACATTTTGAAACAGCTTGGCTCAGTATACTGTATATACCACACATCCAGCAGGCTGACAGATTAATGTCATAGGGACATTTGTTTTGAGCCAGCTTGGCTCAGCACGGTATATTGTATGTACATTACTGCACATCCAGTGGGCTGTATATGCATATGATGACTGTCTTACAAATGTATCACAAGCAGGGGCGGTCTGACCATTTGGAAACTCGGGCACTGCCCCATGGCCCAGGGTCAGTTGAGGGCCCCATGAGATGCCCCTGGTACCTTTTTCATAGGCTTTTTTGAGTTTGGGCAAGGACACAGGGGCCCCATGATCCCCTATTGCCCGGGGGCCCCATGAGTTGTCAGTTCGCCCCTGATCACAAGATGTAATTGATGAACTTATGATGTCAGAGGATGAACATGAGGATTTTGAAGGATTTTAAGTACTGGTAAGTCATAACCATTTCAATAAAAAAAAAAATCTGCGCTTAAAGCATCTGATCACACCGAGATCAATGTAATCAGATACTTTTCCAATTTAAAAATGGCGCTGTTAAAGTCAGGAGAAAAGGAAATGATTAAATGCTCGAAGCTTCTGGTTTTAGACTATAGAGATGATTGGAGCCATTCTGTCTCTGATCAACTCTATGGTCAGCCAGCAGAACTTCCGGCTGCATTCTCAGATTCCCCTGTGGGACAGGAGAGCCGAAGAAAACTGGAAGGCGACAGGAGGGGGGAATATTCCTTCCCACTGCTTGTAAAAATGATTCAGCAGTTAATTGGCCACTAGGATTGCTTTTACATGAAAGCTGACTACCAGCTGAAAAAAATACCAGGATGATGCCTGTATAACACAGGCATACAATGAATTGGCTCTTTGGATCAATATGACCACAATTCATTCTTTTCTGTAATGCCCATGTTGAGTGTTAGGCCCAAAAAAAGTTTTACATTCAGAAACCGTGATAGGTTTCCATGCAAATTGTCTGGGAAGAGCTGAATTTGGATGGGCAGCCATGTATTGTTGTGCATATAAATTGCTTTGGCCCACAGTCAATTGATACAAATCTTCCATGAAAAACAGTGGGGGGCTAAACACTAGTGCTGGCAGCAAACAGGGCCGATCCTGCTAACTCTGCATTTTTGGGAACACTATACAAAGCAGGCACTAGTATAGTTCTGTTCATGATCAATATATTGATCCGTACAAACCCTATACTAGTAATAGGGGTGATCAGCGACCTATAGCGCGAGTGCGATTTTGTGCGGGCAATGCTAGCTGATGCTAGTGGTAGTAATACAGTGATCAGTGAAAAATTCTATATACTGACACTGTACTAAGGGCACTGGCTGGGTGACAGGGTGATGAAAGGGTTAATAGGGATGATCAAAGGGTTGAATGTGCTAATCTATGGTATGCTTTTACTCAGTGCCCTGCTCTCTCTTTTCTCCCTGGACCGACAGGGGGTGGGGGGTGGGGGGGCTCAGGTGTGTTCACCCCCCCCGAAATAGAAAGCAATGCAAGATCATGTCACTTTGCCCAGAGCCACTGCTCACCCACAAAATGCGGGTAAGCAGTCAGCAAGTAGTTAAACAAAACCCTTAACAAATGTTTTTTAAAATTCTCAATACAGTATTTTTTATATTTTATTTTTTTAATTATTTATTTTTAATAATATCAGAATAGTACAATGTTACCATAGCAACATTGTACTTCTGTGTGTGTATGTGTGTGTGTGGGGGGGGGGGGTAATCAGGGATTATATTTTTTTTTTTACACTTTGCTTTGCAGGACAAAGATCATTTCACCTGCAATGCAAAGCTTGCTGTCATAACCTACCTCATTCATGAACGGTCGTGGATGAGTTAGGTTTTTGACAGCTCAAGATAGTGATCTGTGATTGGCTGGAACTGGTCACATGGTACATGGTGCTGTGATTGGTCCCATGTGACAGCTTTGGGCGAATCACAGCTCACTAGGAAGAGAAGAGCTGTTATGAATCAGATTCAAAACAGCTTTGCTAACGTTGTGATCATGTGATCGCATAGCGATCACATGATCACAGAGTCCCATTCACTGGGATATTCATTCCACTGCGTTTGCTGGACACAGCAGTCATGGGTGGGGAGTGCAGCCCCCCCCCGTGCTAGTATAGCCAGAGCAATGTATCTGTAGGTTGCCTTGCCTGTAGCTGCCGCCCGGCCCCAATACATTGCAGGCAGGAAGCAATTAAGCTTGTCAGTATGTGACTAACCATACAAATGTGTCTTCATTCCTTGCTTGTGAGTGTCTGTCTGTGTATGAATGGACAGACACCTGGATGTATGTGTTTGTGACCATTTCCATCTCTTATGCAGGCCATAGATGGGTCGAAAATCAGCCGATTTTTCGGCCGAAAATAAAATCGGCCGATTTTCGGATCGTTAGTGGGCTATTTGGTCGGCCGTTTTTCGGTATTTTGGCCGTTTTTTTTTTTCTGTAAAGTTGGAAAAAAAATCGGCCGATTTTGCCGATCGGCCGATTTTTTGCCGATAAAAAATCTGCGCATGAGCAGTGACCTGCAAGAGGAAGACAAAAAGAAGAAAAAGAAGAAGAGGATGAAGAAGAGGATGAAGAAGAAGAGGATGAGGATGAAGAAGAAGAGGATGAGGATGAAGAAGAAGAGGATGAGGATGAAGAAGAAGAGGATGAGGATGAAGAAGAGGATGAGGATGAAGAAGAAGAAGAGGAGGAGGAGGAGGATGAAAAAGAAGAGGAGGAGGATGATGAAAAAGAAGAGGATGAGGATGAAGAAGACGAGGACGTAGAAGAAGAAGAAGAAGAAGAAGAAGAAGAAGAAGAGGAGGAGGAGGATGAAAAAGAAGAGGATGAGGATGAAGAAGAAGAAGGGGATGAGGATAAAGAAGAAGAGGATGAGGATGAAGAAGAGGATGAGGATGATGAAGAAGAAGAAGAGGATGAGGATGAAGAAGAAGAAGAAGGATGAAAATAAGAATTCCAGTCCAGCAAAAAGTGTCTCTGCAGAGAGCTCCACTATTTCTGACAGTTCTCTGACAGTTCTTTGACATTTACAGCGGTTGCAACAATGTATCTATTTGTTTCCGAATAAAAACATCTGTATCCTAAATGGAAACAAATAGATACAATGTTTCAACCGCTGTAAATGTGAAGGAAGTGTCAGAGAACTGTCAGAAATAGCGGAGCTCTCTGCAGGGACACTTTTTGCCGGCTGTAGAAGGGATGAAAATCGGCCGATTTTTTTTACCATTGATGGTAACGTCGGCCGCTTGAACGACCGAATTTTCGTTTTTTAAAAGAAAAATCTGCCGTTTTTCTCCCCATCTATGGCCTGCATTAGGATGTCTTTATGTTACATGTAAACGTCATAACTCACAACCTTGTATGGCAAACAATTCTTAGTACGATGATTTCATAGAAGGGAGGGGATACTACATATCCTTTTGATTGTCAAGCCCATATGCAGAACTATTCTTGATCAAAAATGTGACTTCACAAGTTAACCACTCGCCTACCGGGCACTTATACCCCCTTCCTGCCCAGGCCAATTTTCAGCTTTCATCACTGCCGCACTTTGAATGACAATTGCAGCACTGTGCCCATATGAAAATTTTATTTTTCACAAAAATAGAGCTTTCTTTTGGTGGTATTTAATCACAGCTGGATGTTTTATTTTTGGTGCTATAAACAAAACTGACTGGCGGCACAGCTGGGCACAGGTGGGTGGCACTGCTGAGCACTGATCAGTTTTACATTCAGAAACCGTGATAGGTTTCCATGCAAATGTCTGGGAAGAGCTGAATTTGGGTGGGCGGCCATGTATTGTTGTGCATATAAATTGCTTTGGCCCACAGTCAATTGGTACAAATCTTCCATGAAAAACAGCACAGGGCTAAACACTAGTGCTGGCAGCAAACAGGGCCGATCCTGCTAACTCTGCATTTTTGGGAACACTATACAAAGCAGGCACTAGTATAGTTCTGTTCATGATCAATATATTGATCCGTACAAACACTATACTAGTAATGGGGGTGATCAGCGACCTATAGCGCGAGTGCGATTTTGTACGGGCAATGCTAGCTGACGCTAGTGGTAGTAATACAGTGATCAGTGAAAATTCTATATACTGACACTGTACTAAGGGCACTGGCTGGGTGACAGGGTGATGAAAGGGTTAATAGGGATGATCAAAGGGTTAAATGTGCTAATCTATTGTATGCTTTTACTCAGTGCCGTGCTCTCTCTTCTCTCCCTGGACCGATGGGGGGCGGCTAAGGTGTGTTCACCCCCCGAAATAGAAAGCAATGCAAGATCAGGGCACTTTGCCCACAGCCACTGCTCACCCACAAAATGATCATCAGGGCACCGATAAGTACTGATCTGTTTTCTGATGGTTACCAGCAGTACTTTCCTCACGCTGTGACTGAGGAAAGCGCAGCCGATAACCGGGAACTGCATTTACCCAGTGATCTGCTGTGTCATTGGACTCAGCTGATCACAAGGTAAAAGACCGCTGTGATTGGCCTTTTACCACATCACGTGATCAGCTGTGTCCGTAGTACATGGAGATCACCGGGGGCATGCCGCTGGGGGCACACAGGAGGGTGCGTTCTGTTACGATGTCATGTAACGCCCTCCCAGAACTGGACAACTGTGCTGTAGCCGTCATTCAGCTATAGCACCGTTGGAAAGTGGATAAAGATGACAATTTTGCATTAGCTTACTCATGTGACAAGTTTCTCTGTTCAAAGGTTAGTATAACTAAGAATCTATCTTTACAACAGGATATCTCAATAATGTTGTATAACCAAAAATCTACTTATGTAACACACATTACCAACTTATAAAACATCAGTTAAATATACAGATACTAACAGAATATACTATTTCATTCTAATTTCTAACTAACAGTCTGTATATATTATTTCTCTATTCCACAGATTCTAGTTTTGTTCACTTCTGACTCCCATGACACCCTACACCAGAAATCTTCTAACGAGCTATGCCCATCTACAGAACTGTTCTAAATACTCAGCTTCCAGCTAGTTAACTCCAAATACTGACATTTTTCTGGCTCAGCTATAACTGAAGAATTCAACACTATCACTTGCTCAAAGCCAACCACACATTTTAATATTCATTTTGATCATAAAAAAACAAATATTTTTCAAGCTTGCCATAACTATAATATAAGTCCTACTGCATAATTGCCAAATTATGAATTTAGAATGATAATTTAACAATCTGCATAAAAAAATCCACACCATCACTACTAATGCACCAGTTACCACCTAATAAGTTAATTGTTCCAAAAGTGTAAACAATACAAGAAGTGCATTTTCTTGGTGGAGTGATGAATTTCACATGCTGATAGGATTCTAAAAAAAATGTCCTTCAGCGTTGGCTGCAGAATCGCTTCCTTACCTTAATTTGATGCTCACTGCTCAGCTGAAAGTATCCTACTTGTGAATCACCACCGAATTTCTAAGCACAACTTACAGTGAAACTCGATGCTGCTACCCTCCCTCACCAGAGTATTGTAATGACAAGCCTAGAATATTTGTTGTGGATGCGATTTACCCTTTGTATGCTGGAGAGTGTAATTACCATTTACACACCCCATGGTAAGAGAGGGAAAGTCTACCAACTCTGATGAAATCTGTCAATTGTAGATTCTTTTAGGGGTGAATCACAGAAAATGATCCACAGTGTAAGCGGCAACAACACTTAGCTTTCAAGTACAACTATAAGAAAAAAAAAAAAGTAAATCAAGCCATAGCCAATCATCTGGCGTTGCAGATTTATTATCCTTTTTTTCTCTGTCCTAACATGTGAATCAATTGTATGCAGAAAGTGTTCCACCATCATCATTGTTATTTGAAGGAGATGAAAGCAGGTAGGGTGTGTTGGAGCATGTAATTCCAGCCGACAGCGAACACTCTATATATTATTAAAAAGGTAAGAGGAGGGAGTGTTTTGTATCATTTGACTGACATGTTATTTTTTTATTTATTTTAGATCTGGTCATAAAGGACCTATACTCAAACTGTGCATATTTGCTATCCTAAAGAAACATCTAGAAAGATTCACTGTGTCCAAGTAGTACCCTTAAAAAAAAAAAAAAAAAAAAAAAGTTTGTCTTAAATTTCTCTTGAAAAATAGCAGTGAATGTCTGCTTAGGTATTCCTGTATCAAAATCCTTGTAACTGTATTTCTACCTTGTGAGATCATCTAAGGTACCAACTAAGACACTAGTAGTCTTACAAGATCCTACGTTATCATTCAATTTCAAAGGCTTGCTGGAGAGGAAATTATACCTGAGAGCTGTACTCTGGATACATTCTATCTTTCCAAAGCGGAACCTGCATTGTAGTAGATAATCAGGTCTAGCTGAGTATTAAGTCTAGTGACCTTGCATTGTAAGGACATTGAGAATCTGTTTGGAACATCCATATCTGTTAAATTTGGCCATCATGTTGGAGGCCAATTTGGGTAAAGACAAAAAACAGACAATAACAACAAAATAACCCAAATTAAAAGTGAAAATTACTTAAGTAATGTTTTCCCAGTCTTTAGTTTCATGCTATACTGTGGTAAACATGGCCCTGTCCCAACATTTTGGAGATGTGTTGCTGCCATCAATTTTAAAATTATCAATTTTTTCTCTTGAAATGGTAAATTTTCTCAGTTTAAATATTTGATATATTTTCTACTGTGAATAAACTATGGGTTTATGAGATTTGCAAATCTGTTTTTATGTAGATTTTACACAGTGTCCAAACGTTTTTTGGCATTTGTATATAGGAGGTATGTTGTTGGGATAGAATGGTGAGCTCATGAAGACAGGAAAATTGACTGTTCAGACTTGTTCACCTATGTAAATAAATATAGGTGTGCTAACAACAGGTTTTTTCTAGTAGAAAGAAAAGAGAAACTGGAAAACACAAAAACCACTTCAAAGATGGCCACAGGCATGCGTGGTGACGTCTGCCCTAGCCCTAGCTTGGGTGGAGCTAGGGCGTACGTCATCACACATGTGCGCAAGCCCATCAGCCATCTTTGAAGGGGTACACCCGGTCCTTTACACTTACACAACACTGTACTGGATTGTTTGTGATGTAAGTGCATTACTGTGGCTCAATAAATATTTGTTTATGAATATTACACTATGGGCGCTTGTTCCATGTACAGTACTTGCTTTCTATGTGCATAACAACGATCTTCCCATTTAGCGTGCGGGAATGCTGTTTAATACACTGTTGGAGGCTAAGAAGGAATTTTGGAGTGGCTGCTGTTATCTGTGTCTTAAATGACCATTCTATAACATGATGGTCAATACTATCCGGTAAGCCTCCTGTGAGCACTGACTGGGGTGACACGTGGTGCATTTGGATACACTTGACATTTTTTAATCATTGGAGACACCGGATTTGATGGACATTTATATAGTGTGTTTGGCAATGGGACTGATCAGGGGTGGATTGACCATTTGGAAACTCAAGCACTGCCTGAGGGCTCGGGGTCAGTAGGGGGCACCATGAGATGCCCCTGGTACCTTTTTTCATAGGCTTTTTTGAGTTTGGGCAAGGACACAGGGGCCCCATGATCCCCTATTGCCCGGGGGCCCCATGAGTTGTCAGTCCGCCCCTGGGACTGATTTGATCACATTTTAATGTTTATTTGTTCACCATTCACAATATTTATCTATTTATTTTTGGCTATTTTAGGTAAGGTATGCCCAAACAATTGCATTTGTGCAAAAAATAATAATAAAACACTAACTCAAGTTTCTAAGTAAAAAAGTAACACTAAACGAAAAATGCTTTTTTATAAGTTTAACGGTGGGGTCTGTAGAGCAGCTGTGACGCCTGCATGTCTTCAGGGGTGAGGTGGTACTTACGAAGGATATGTTAATAAAAGGCAATATAGAACTATTACAGGCAAACGTAAGGATATCGCAAAGAAAATAACAGGAATTTAGGAGAAAAAGAAGCAACCCAAGAACAGGAGAAGAAGAATCATATCACATGGGAAGAGAGGTCAGAGCAAATTTATAATAATTGGGGCTTAGAAGAGTAACATAAAGTAATACATATTGCAACAATGTGCCAGGGGCTAAGGAGTTTCTATCATAATCTTTAAATACCTATCTAGGTATTTTGTAAAGTTGATAATTATACAAGGTGATATGCCAAGAATGTTAAAATAGTTTTACTATGGGACTCCAGCATATATATATTTGCCCCGAGAACATTTTGGTGTTACAATGTAACTGCATCTTTGGTGAAGTTAAAGGCATAGAACCTTTTGCAAATCATTAGAAAATGCACCCACATTGATAAAAAAAGTGAATTTATCATTTTTTATTTTGCATTGGAACCTGAAGAGCATGGTTAACAAGATACTTTTGCCTCATTCCCAGGTACATACTTTAAGGGAGGAAGTAAAAAATTGTCTACAAATGCAGTGTTGTCCCTTTACTTGTGTTTGATTGAGATCTACGTGTCTCTCTGCTGCAATGACAGATAGGACTTGTAGTCTCTGTAGGGTGCTTTGCTCATTGGGTTTTACCGACTATGCCGTATTGTGGCCTACCGTGCCCATGCACTAGGGGAACCTTTGCCAGAGGCATATGTGCCAATGCCAGGGACCAGGCGGGAACTGCATTCATGTGACGATCTTACAGAGGGAGGATCTGACACTGCAAATAGTATTTATTATAGAAAAAATATGTATACGAGCGCACCTAATTGCAGCAGCTATACATCAGGTTACCATATACCTTAAAAATACCATAAATCAAAAATGTAGCGCTACAGACCCAAGATATTCCAATGAAGACAGATAGGTAATTCATATGAATAAATGCCTAAACAAACCCTTTTATGAACTGTTATGTTTGTTTAGGCATTTATTCATATGAATTACCTATCTGTCTTCATTGGAATATCTTGGGTCTGTAGCGCTACATTTTTGATTTATAGTATTTATTATAGGTACTTATATAGCACCGTCAATTCATGCAGCGCATATATATATATATATATATATATATATATATATATAGTACATTCACATCAGTCCCTTCCTTCAAGGATCTTACAATCTAAAGTCCCTAACTCACTTTCATATATACACATATTCGGGCCAATTTAGACAGGAGCCAATTAACCTACCAGCAGGTCTTTGGAGTGTAGGAAGGAAACCAGAGCATCCAGAGGAAACCCACGCAGGCACAGGGAGAACATGCAAACTCCAGGCAGGTAGTGCCATGGTTGGGATTCCAATGACCCTAGTACTGCCAGGCAGAATAAAGCCATATTTCTTTCTCTACCAAGAGCTGTCCCATAGCTCTATTCCCAGTGTATTACATACTGTATGTTGCATGTAGGGTGGCAGACCTAACCACACCATTCCACCACTCAGAGTACCTCTGCTACCTTGCTCCCAGTATCAAAATGAAACCCATCCAGACGCAAAGCGTGTCCTGAGTTAACACCTTCCGTTTCATACCTATTATTCAGGATAAGAATCTCCATAACGCTGGTTTGCTCCCAGTTGCCATGGAAGATGGACCACTAGTGAGGGAGCCTATCTGGTGCCCCCTCAATACCAGAGGATACCCCACTTTCCCCAGGTACCACATCTCAACTGGCTGCCTTTGACTCTGCGACTTGACTGTCATTAGCAACAACCTTGTTCTTCATCAAAGTGCAGCTTACTTGTACAGCAGTACCATATACGTCATACCTCTTAGCACTATTACAGGCCCAGGTTCTTTGTATACGCCATCCCCATTATGCACCCCTTTAGGAATACCTTCAGACCAGGCTCAGGAAAAGATTAACAGTCCTTACTCTTCTTCTTTAGTGCAAACATGATACAGAATAAATTACAAACAGTTCCTTATATCCCTGACTAGCTATAAATCAGCCCAGGCATACCTTGCAATTGAGTTAGAATTCATGCATGGTGGTGATCCATTATCAGAGATATGGTCCATGACTGGTGGCATCCCAGGAGCCTTGGTAAAGATAATCTTCTCTAGTAGTTGCGATCTGCAGTAGCACAGCTCTTAGTCTCCAATTGACATGTTCACAGTGGCTCCATAAGCAATTTCATCAGAGACCCCCTCTGCATCTCTCTGGTCCTCAGCCTTCCCCCAATTTATACCACAAGTGGGCCAGCTGAAACTCAAATGCCTGGTGGACAAGAGTTAACCCTTACCCTACCCAACCTTAGCTGGTATCTAACTCAATTTAGTAGGGTTCTACCTGATTATGTTTCCATTTAAAGATTTTTTGAATATTTCTGTGAATGGATGATGTGGCTGTGCAGACGAAGCCATGCACAGCCACAATGAATTCAGACACAGGTATTCAGGTAAGTGAGTGTCAGTAACCCTAAATATGGGTGTAACATAAAACAAGCTCACAAAGGTGAACTTTGCCGTAAAACGTATTTTGTAGTTCCTTACCCAAGCCACCCGCCAATCTTAGGCTTCGTGCACACCGGGCTTAAAAAACACCACTTTTACAGGCATTTGGCATAATTTTTTTCCAGCCTGTGAAAGCACCTCTATGTAATCCTATGGGGTTTATTTACTAAAGCTGGAGAGTCCAAAATCAGACTCTCTTCTGCATAGAAACCAATCAGCTTCTAACCTCAGCTTGTTCAATGAAGCTTTGGCAATGAAACCTGGAAGCTGATTGGTTTCTATGCAGAAGTGAGTCTGATTTTGCACTCTCCAGCTTTAGTAAATAAACCCCTATGTGTCCATGCATTTATAGACATTTTACAAGAGCACTGATTACAGGCTGAAAAGAAACACCAAAGGCACATTCAATGGTTGAACTGGATGGACTTTTGTCTTTTTTCAGCCAGACTAACTATGTAACATTCAGGAAAGGAACTGAAGAGCAGAAAAAATTCTGAACATGCCTAAATGCATGTGAATATGTCTAAATGCACCTAAACTCAATTGAGCATTAATGCATTCAAATGTCTAGACTACATTAATATTCTGGCCAATGTGTGTACAATACATGGCTTCTGGCATGTTTTTAAGCAACTTTTCTCCTGCCAGGAGTTTTGGCTTTCAGAGGGGCTACACAGATGTCCTGTATGCATGAGGCCTTATACTCTGATCCTTCAAGATAGAGTCAAATTATTCTGACCTTAGCATGCACACTCATGCAATCCTGTGTAGAACTCTAGAATACAAGCTCGTACTCCAGATTAATTCTACATAGGACTGAATAGGAGTGCACGATACATGTGTGTGCTTGTCCCAAAAGATTTTGATGAGCAGCTGTGTTCTGCTAACATGGCCACATAGCTTACATCTTGCGTCATTAGCAAGAGGACTTGGAGGGGACTGGAGAGGATTTCAAATGTGCATTGTATTGCAGAGATGTACTGTATATGGGTTTTTTTTTTTTTAGTTTATCCTGCCATGCACTTTATAATGTAACTGCAGCTTTGGTGCAGTTATACTTTAAAGTGCAGATCAGGACAAGCTAAAAAATATATACAGTACATCTCTGCAATACACCGCACATGTCAACAAGGCCTTATGGTGAAACTGGGCCTGGTGTGGTGATTGGGGACACTGTGAATGGCTGCACTAGTCTGGTGACATTGCACTGCTCTGACGGTGATCCAACGCAATGGTTGGCGGTTCTGACACACAGTTATATCAGAGGAGCCAACCATTGTACATGATCATCACCACAGCAACACAATTTCACCAAACCATAGGGACACTGTACTGCTCTGGTGACAGTATGTCATGACTGTATCCCCCAGCACACTTTTGCCACGACTGTACTCTCCAGCACACCTCTACCACCATTGTACCCCTGCACACCTCTGCCACCACTGTATCCCTGCACACCTCTGCCACCACTGTACCCCCTACCACACATCTACCACCACTCTACCTCCCTGCACACCTCTGCCACCACTGTACCCCCTACCACACATCTACCACCACTCTACCTCCCTGCATACCTCTGCCAACACTGTACCCCCTACCACACATCTACCAACACTGTACCCCCTACCACACATCTACCACCACTCTACCTCCCTGCACACCTCTGCCACCACTGTACCCTCTACCACCACTCTACCTCCCTGCATACCTCTGCCAACACTGTATCCCTGCACACCTCTGCCAACACTGTTCCCCCTACCATACATCTACCACCACTCTACCTCCTTGCACACCTCTGCCAACACTGTACATAAATCAGACCTCTGCCACCAATGTACCCCTCTGCACACCTCAGCAAACCCAACACATTTCTGCCACCACTGTATCCCTGCACACCTCTGCCAACACTGTAACCCCTACCACACATCTACCACCACTCTACCTCCCTGCACACCTCTGCCAACACTGTACCCCCTACCACACATCTACCACCACTCTACCTCCCTGCACACCTCTGCCAACACTGTAACCCCTACCACACATCTACCACCACTCTACCTCCCTGCACACCTCTGCCAACACTGTACCCCCTACCACACATCTACCACCACTCTACCTCCCTGCACACCTCTGCCACCACTGTACATAAATCAGACCTCTGCCACCACTGTACATAAATCAGACCTCTGCCACCACTGTACATAAATCAGACCTCTGCCACCACTGTACATAAATCAGACCTCTGCCACCAATGTACCCCTCTGCACACCTCAGCACACCCAACACATTTCTGCCACCACTGTATCTCTGCACACCTCTGCCAACACTGTACCCCCTACCACACATCTACCACCACTTTACCTCCCTGCACACCTCTGCCACCACTGTACAGAAATCAGACCTCTGCCACCAATATACCCCTCTGCCCACCTCAGCAAACCCAACACATTTCTGCCACCACTGTATCCCTGCACACATCGTCCACCACTCTACCTCCCTGCACACCTCTGCCAACACTATACCCCCTACCACACATCTACCACCACTCTACCTCCCTGCACACCTCTGCCACCACTGTACATAAATCAGACCTCTGCCACCACTGTACATAAATCAGACCTCTGCCACCAATGTACCCCTCTGCACACCTCAGCAAACCCAACACATTTCTGCCACCACTGTATCCCATTGCACACCTCTGAACCCTCCTGCAAACGTCTGCCTCCACTGTAAGGCTGCACACATCTGCCACCAAAGTTCTTCCAATATACTTTTGACACTAATATCCTCCAGCACACCTCTGCCCCCTCTGCAGTTACTACTGCACCCCCTCCCCATCCCATTGATGTTCACAACCACATGAATGTATATTAAAGGGGTCAAGGAAAGGAGAATGTCAGCAGGGGTCAGGTGGCCAGGGAGGGGGCATGTAAGCAGGGGTAAGGTGACCTGGAAAAGGAACTTGCCTGAAAGGGCAAAGCAACCAGGGAGGAGGCCATGTCAGCTCAGGTGAAGGGGTGAAGAGAGCAGAGAGGGGGGCATGTCAGTGGGGGGGGGGGGGGGAGGCGGCCGGGGAGGGAAGCTTGACAATAGGGAAGGGGGGCATGTTAGCAGAGGTAAGGTGACCAGGTATGACAGCATGGAACTTGATACCAGAAAAAGTAGCCATACATCTACGTTACCAGTTAGTGGTTTTGTTTCCAGCCACATTCTGGTAGAATATTTATTATATACCAAGTGCATATTTCAAGTCACTATATCACATAGCATGAGAAGTGGAGAATTTCTTTCTCAAGGCAATCTCTAAAGGATTAATTTCTGCACAAGACTTCCCGTTTCACTGCAACAATGGAAGTATGCCACCTACAGGTGGAAAGACCAACTGCACCTACCTACAACTTTATACCGTTATATTAAGGGGTCTTCATGATTCTGAAAAGCTCTCTCTTCGATCCTCACATTTACTGGGCCCTTATCCTCATCAATATGGGGGCAGTCATTGTACAGCGCGATGTAAGAGCGATCCCTTCTCATCTGCTATATAGATGAGCGCTCATATGACAAGAAGGGAGAGCACAGCACAGCTTGCACCTCCACCCCACTCTCTGTCGCTTTCATTTGTCGTGTCACTTTCATTTCACTGCACCATACTGCCCACTACCTGTCCCAGCTCTGTGTGTGGGAATTTTGAGAGGGGCTCATCAGCCAGGCACAACGTCTGTGGGAAGGCCAGCCTGAGGGGGAACACCCCAACACCCCCCTAGATCCTCCATGATTAATGTCTAGATCACCAGATGAAAATAACAGAAAAAAGCCTACAAAAGAAAACAAATTCAGCCTTCAAAACTAAGAATTAGTAAGCTGCAATATAATGAATGTTTGCTTTTAGATTTAATACAACCATGTGATCGAAGCCTTATCCTCCTCTGCCCCTGATCCAGCCAGTGTTAGCGCCACATGGCTGTTTGTCAACATCTTTTGACTAGTGCATGTTCCCTGCATGATTTCATGCTATAAAGAACTTTGGAGTACAAGCTCATGTTCTGGACTAGCTCTCCATACGAGTAGTTAGATTGAATGGGAGTGCAAGGTGCAGGCCTGGCCCAAAAGATTTTTCTAAGCTTGAGGGTCTGTAGTATTCCTTAATACAGGGTGCTTGGATTAGGGTTGCCACTTCATCCCTTTAAAATTGAACACATATTAATTACACGGGTTCTGAGGTTAATTGAATTCAGATAAGGCACCAAGTGAGTTTAATTACCACCGTAATCAGCCACAGAACCTGTGTAATTAATGTGTTCGGTTTTAAAGGGATGAGGTGGCAACCGTAGCTTGGATTTGTTTTTATTTAGATTATGGACTGTGGACTCTGGAATATTGAAGCATGGAAGCCCACATATATTTTTGCCTGGTGGAGTGGATTTCCATAGTACTTGCCTGAAGTACTGTATAGCTGGTGTGTATGATATACAGGGGTGTGACAAACATATGGGAACACTGCATGATTTGTAGGTGTGACAGTGATGACATGTTTCAAGTTGAAAGTGGAAGTAGTGTAACATTCCTTTGCTTCCACTGTGTGATGAGACACCTAGCTAACGGGGCAGTCTCACGTTCGTCATTCAGTGTGTGTGCTGCTAGTAATATGGAGTAATGTCAGAGCTTACTGCGCTTCAAAGAGGACAAATAGTTGGTGCCCGCTTAGCTAGTGCCTCTGTGACTGAATTTGCCGTGTCACGAAGTACAGTATAAAAGGTTATGATTGCATACACTTTCCAGGAAAATGTTGTCTGATAAGTATAAGTGCGGTTGATATGGTCAGAGAGAGAGAGACAAAATGACATAGCACAGGATTGATTCCCGGAATAATAAAACAACTGCAACAGTGACTGCAGAGCTCAATCTCAGTTTTACAAAGTTTTTGTCCACAAAAACTGTGCGGAGGGAACTCCATAAGCAAAACATTCACGGGCAAGCTGCAATTGCCAAACCACTAGTGACCGATATTAATACTCAGAAGAGGAGAGAGTTGTGCAACACCCATAAACCGTGAACTATTGGTCAATGAGAGACTGTAATATGGTCCAATGAGTCAAGCTTCACACTGTTCCCAACCACCGGAAGTGTTTACATGTGGCAAACACCGTCCCAAACTTACATCCAGGACTGTCTTGTGCCAAAGGTAAAGCATGGTGTTGGCGCAATCATGGTTTGGGCAACCATAACTTGGTATTCTGCAGGCTCCATCATCACCTTGAAAGTTAGAGTCATTGCACGCGACTATGTACGTATTTTGGCCAATATGTGCACCCCATGGTGCAGATATTGTTTCCTGAAGACTATGCCTTTTCTCAAAAGATAATGCTCCAACTCACACAGCTGGTGTTGTCAAATCGTGGTTTGACGAACATGCAAACAAAATCTCGCACCTTCATAGAGCCATTATGATACATTTTGAAGAACAAGGTTCAGGCTCTTTTTCTGCCTCTCTGCAAGATCTAGAATGATTTTTTGCATGAAGAGTGGTTTCAGATACCATTATCTACCATCCCAGACTTATGTTTGTCAATTCCCAGAAGAATTCAGGCTGTTTTGGATGCCAAATTGGTCCAACACCACATTAGGTAATGATTTCATTCTTTAAATATGGTGGATTTTTATCCATTGATTCTAGTAAAACACACAATTAACATACCATAATCATCAAGGATAGAACAGGAGCCAATTATTGTAGGTACACAAAGTGAATGTGCTATTTGATATTTACTGAAAACTCTAGCAATATATGGAAAGGCCCACGGGCTGATATTAAAAAAAAAACACTCAACAGTTAAAAAGCTGAGCTCAAGGCATCAAAATAAATAGATCTTCTGAATGTCAACCCTCTTCAAATGTACAAGGATTGCATTCTTTAACTGGTTAAAGGTAATTACAAAAGTTTCTGTCTTGGGGCCAATGTTGTTTAACTTGTTTATAAATGATATAGAGCCCTGGTGCCCAGCACACCCTGCACGCCATGTGCAGCCTGCCAGCCCTTTGTATGTGGCCCATAAGCTGCAGGGCACCAGTGTGGCAGAAGAATGGCAGCGGGTATGCAATCCACAGGAAGGATGCTGTTGAACTAGAAAGATTTCAGTAAAAGGCAAAAAAAAAAATATAGGAGACTGGAGGACTTCAGCTATTAGGAAAGATTTCAAACATTCTACTTGATCACCCTACGGAGGAGGGGCTTAATAGGGGATATGATGACAAATTTACAATTATCAAAGGAGATGGTATTCACCATAGTAAACTGTTACTCATGGTTATTTGAAACTGAACAATAAGAGGTTTAATCTTAAACTAGTTCAGTTTTAAAGGGCCGGAGCACGCAAACCCAGAAGGAAGACCCGTGAAGATGGAAGTCCTGTCAGTGGTAACAGTGCGCCACTGGAGGGCTTAGTTTTAAGGTACGTTTTACATAATGTGCTAGTATGCGATGCATACTAGCACAATATTCTATGACCTTGCAGGGGATTTTTTTTTTATTATCTGTGGTTTACTACCGCTTTAACTCTTTGATTGCTCCTAGATGTTAACACCTTCCATTAGTACAGTGTACAATATTAGCACTGATCACTGTATTAGTGTCAATATTGATGTCAGTGTCAGTTAGTGTCCCTCCCAGCCAAATTTCCACACTATCACAGTCCCACTATAAGTCGCTGATGACCACCATTACTAGCCTCAACTACTGCAACTCCCTCCTCATTGGCTTACCTTTACATAGGCTATCCCCCCTCAAGTCCATCATGAATACTGCTGCCAGGCTCATCCACCTTACCAACCGTTCAGTGTCTGCTACCCCTCTCTGCCAATCCCTCCACTGGTTTCCACTCGCCCAACGAATAAAATTCAAAATAGTAACAACAACTCACAAAGCCATCCACAACTCTGCCCCCAGTTATATCACCAATCTGGTCTCAAAATATCAACCAAACCGCTCTCTTCGATCTTCCCAAGACCTTCTGCTCTCTAGTTCCTGTGTCACCTCCTCCCATGTTCACCTCCAGAACCTCTCCCAAGCTTCTCCCATCCTATGGAATTCCCTGCCCCAATCTGTCCAGCTACGTCCTAATCTATCCACCTTTAGACAATCCATGAAAACCTTAGTCTTTAAAGAAGCCTATTCTGCTTCTACCTAGTAAACTGCCATTTATTTCCTCCGTCAGCTCATCCCCCCCACAGTTATTACCCTTCCTCCTAGATTGTAAGCTCTAATGAGCAGGGCCATCTATTTCCTCTTGTACAAAATTGTATTGTAACTGTAATGTCTGCCTTCATTTTGTAAAGCTCTGCACAAACTGTTGGCGCTATATAAATCTTGTATAATAATAATATTAATATGTATATAGAAAAAGTGCAGCACTAGAAGTATTCAGACAAATTCATGGTAGCAATGTTCATAAAAGGGTAATAGGTCCACAATATATGAGCTCAAGGTGATATACTGATCCCACGGTCGTGGTTCGAATAAAAATCGGTGAAGGGCAGGGTTTGTATGAAATGCGCACTCACCAGAAGCGCAAAGAAAATGCGCAATGTATCAGCAAAATGGAGGTCTGCCAGGGGGTCCTTTTCAGGATGCAACTGTAGCCAGCCTAGGGTGGATGGACATTGTCTAGGTAGATGTTTCTCAAAAAGCAGAGGTCCACTTTAAAGACACGGGTGCAGCCTCTTCAGTACCGTGGAAAACTCACCAGGAGGAGCTCTGGGGGATTAAATGCTCAAAGCAGAGCAACAAATGGAAATACCCATAGTGTAGTATTGTCAGAAAAATTTAATGAAGGATGTTATGCAGCAGCAAACATATATAGAAATCCTCATACATGTAAAATGCTGAACATATGCCAAGGGCTGTATGAAAGCAGTAGGCAGGGATATTACAGCAAAACAGGTTGTTATGAGCACTAACCAGCTGGTGATCAAATGTGGCCACCGGATCTCCGTGACCCGGTGGCGTGACGTCAAAGCTTGCAGGCTCCTCCACGACGCATTTCGTACAATAGTACGTCTTCAGAAGGGGTGTGCCACCCCTTCTGAAGAGGTACTATTGTACGAAATGCGTCTGAAGAGGCTGCACCCTTGTCTTTAAAGTGGACCTCCGCTTTTTGAGAAACATCTACCTAGATGATGTCCATCCACCCTAGGCTGGCTACAGTTGCATTCTGAAAAGGACCCCCTGGCAGACCTCCATTTTGCTGATACATTGCGCATTTTCTTTGCGCTTCTGGTGAGTGCACATTTCATACATACCCTGCCCCTCACCGATTTTTATTTGAACCACGACCGTGGGATCAATATATCACCTTGAGCTCATATATTATTACCCTTACCCTTTTATGAACATTGCTACCATGAATTTGTCTGAATACTTCTAGCGCTGCACTTTTTCTATATACATGTCTTTTGAAAGGTTTATGGTTTCCTTTACTGTGCTTAGCTGCTTTTACAAATATATTGTGAGCGCTTACTGAGTTTTCTATCTTTGTAATAATATTAATATAGTGTCATAGCTACATTAATTCCAGTATATATACCATAGTTTGTAGACGCCATAACTTTCGCACATACAAATTAATATATACTTATTGGGATTTTTTTTTATTATCAAAGACATGTAGCAGAATACATATTGGCCTAAATATCTGAAGAAATTAGATGTTTTCATTTTTTATTGGATATGTGTTATAACAGAAAGTAGAGAATATAATTTTTTCCAAACTTTTGGTATTTCTTTAATTTATATATTAAGAAATAAAAAAAACCCAGTGGTGATCCAATACCATCAAAAGAAAACTTTATTTATGTGAAAAAATTATATAAATTTAATTTGGGTACAGTGTTGCATAACCGTGTAATTACCAAGTAAACTAGTATAGTGCTGAACAGCAAAAAAAAAAATGCCCTGATCATGAAGGAGGTAAAACCTTCCAGAGCTCAAGTGGTTAAGCACACCCAAAAAATATGTCCCACAGTGTCAATCTATTGTCAATTACATCATCCAGCAATGTAGCAACATGTCAAACATAGTGAATGACACATGCCGACCTGCCCAAAGAAAAACATGACTTTTTTTTTTTTTTTGTAAATGAATGCCTCTGGCAAACGTGATGTTTTACTTACTACTTATTATTTATTAATTTTTTTGTGAATGCGTAACCAGGGGGTACTCATACTATAACTATGCTCATAAGTACAGTATAGTTTGTGTTTGATTGAATTTCCACTTTAATACATTTTTGCTGATTTTGGGCTTGCCTCTTCTTACAGTCTTTTACTGAACAAATGTATACATATTGATTTTATAAATTGTCCTTTAATAAAATAGCATCAAAATGAAGTTATTTGCTGTCAGTAGTTCTGCAAAACTAAGCTGCTCTGTGCTCATCTCTGACTGTGAGGCTCCATTCTCACCACTGCGACTCCAAAGTCATGCAAATTCCAGTGCGACTTTGAAGTGCAACTTTCATGTGACAATTACACTCTATGGCACTCTGGTCGCAAGAAATTTGCAGCAAAGTAATGCAGAAACCTTTTTTAACCTCCTTGGCGGTATGATTCTTTCCGATTTTTTGTGCTGAAAGCGGTACCATTTTTTTGCATGGAAATATATAGTTTTTTATTGTAGGCCTGTAATTTTAGGAATAACTCACTGAAATCTGTCCGAACAAGAGTCTATTAAACATTCCAGATATAATAAAATTTGAAACACAAAATCATAAATTATAATTTAATAAATAATCATAAAAAAAAATAATATAATAATAATAATAATAATAAATGTAATTCAATAATATAATCCAACCAAAAACACTGAAATTTGAAATACAGAGGCAAATTCGCACATCGCTGAGCAAAGTCGCAAAATCGTTTTCAGTGTCTGATGACGAATTTCCCCCACGAATCATTATCACTCAATTCTGCAAGTGGTTCTGATTTACTATCGCTGTTCTCTAGCCGGTCTAAAACCGCTTTTGACGTAAAGGGACGCTTTTTGGACGCCATGGACGTTTCTAAGTTTCCAGGCAGAAAGAACAGTCAAAATGCAGGCAGGGCACAGGACAAAGCAGTAGGGAAGTTGCACTAGTAAGAGCTTTGCCTAATAAGTTGCTATTATTCACAGATTTATTTGTCTTGCACAACTTTATTTAGACAATAACTCATATATCAATTCCCTATAAAAACACAAGAGGGCACAAAGACATAACTTTTCCCAATTTAGCTTCTGTGTTAAAAATAAAAATAATTTTTGGTTTAATTCTGTAGTATTTTTTTATACCACTACTGCTATATTCAGAGTCTGGAGGATTGTAGGAGTTGATACATATTTTAATATAAAGATTAACCTAAAGGATGTTAATCGGTGATGGTGTGCAGGACGCAGTTTGCTTGATGTGTTTGCGTGGACCATATATTTTGCAACATGTGGTTTGCTATTGAAAAAGAATTACATTCTTTTTCCTTGCTACTAACAATTCCACGGTCAACTGTTAGTGGTATTATAACAAAGTGGAAGCAACTGGGAACAACAGCAACTCGTAAAATGGCCACGTAAAATGACAGAGCGGGGTCAGCGCATGCTGAAGTGCAGAAGTCTCCAACTGTCTGCAGAGTCAATAGCTAAAGACCTCCAAACTTCATGTGGCCTTCAGATTAGCACAACAGTGTGTAGAGAACTTCATAGAATGGGTTTCCATGGCCGAGCAGCCGCATCCAAGCCTTACATCACCAAGTGCAATACAAAGTGTCGGATGCAGTGGTGTAAAGCACACCGCCACTGGACTCTAGAGCAATGGAGACATGTTCTTTGGAGTGACCAATCACACTTCTCTGTCTCGTAATCCAATGGATGTGTCTGGGTTTGGCGGTTGCCAGGAGAACAGTACTTGCCTGACTGAATTGTGCCAAGTGTAAAGTTTGGTGGAGGGGGGATTATGGTGTGGAGTTGTTTTTGAGGGGTCTGGGCTTGGCCTCCTAGTTCTAGAGAAGGAAACTCTTATGGTGTCAGCATACCAAGACATTTCATACAATTTCATGCTCCCAACTTTGTGGGAAGAGTTTAGAGATGGCCCCTTCCTGTTCCATCATGACTGCACACCAGTGCACAAAGCAAGGTCCATAAAGACATGGATGAGTGAGTTTGGGGTGGAGGAACTTGACTGGCCTGCACAGAGCCCTGACCTCAACCTGATAGAACATCTTTGGGGTGAATTAGAGTGGAGACTGTGAGCCAGGCCTTCTTGTCCGACATCAGTTCCTGACCTCAGAAATGGAAGAACTGGACTGGCCTGCACAGAGTCCTGACCTCAACCCGATAGGAGACCTTTAGGATGAATTACAGTGGAGACTGGGGGGGGTTCTTTGCAGCAGGGACTGGAGCACTTGTTAGGATAGAAGAAAAATACCAATTCTGGAAAAAAATCTGCTGCCCTCTGCCAGAAAGTTGTCAATGGGAAGAAGGTTTACCTTCAAACATGACAACGACCCAAAACACACAGAAAAAATGAGCACACAGTAGTTGAAAGAGAAAAAGGTGAATGTCCTTGCATGGCCTAGTCAAAGCCCAGACTTACACCCCATTGAAAATCTTTGGAATCACTAGAAGACTGCAGTCAACAAACAGTCACCATCAAATTTAAAGGATAAGTTCACCTTTGGGAACATGTTACATGTTCCACCCATTTTTACGGAGAGAAGTTTCTCTCTGTCAGATTTGAAAACAGCATGGCCATACGGGGCTCCGCCCACACGACCCTGTCATTCATTCACGGACTTTTGTGAATGAATGAAATGCAAATTGCAAGGCTGTGGGCTTGTAGTTTTCACTGATTCTTCCTGTCAGAATATCTGCTTGACCATACATCCCATACAGCAAGCAGATATTCTGACAGGTCTGCAGGAGACTTGCATGGCATCAGCAATCAACTGATCGCTGGTGCAATGCTTTCCAGGCTCCTCTGGACAAAGATAATGAATGCACTTTATTTACCTGCAAAAAAAAGTGCATTTATTATTTTTATCCAAAAGGTGAACTTATTCTTTAACTGAATTTGAGAAGCTCTGCAAACAAGAGAAGTCTAGATGTGTAAAGTTAGTAGAGACAAATCCCAACAGACAAGGCTGTGAATAAAGCGAAGGGTGGTTCAACAAAATACCGACACAAGGGGGTGACACTTTTTCCAACTCAGCGATTCTGTTTTTGATTTTTTTTCTGACATGTTGGTGTTATATCTTTCACTTGGATGTTATAAGTTGCACTGAGTATATATAGCTTTTTGTTGTTCAACTGAGTTGTACAGTTTATAGGTCACATTAAAGGTGGAAAAAGTTCTAAAATGATTTATCTTGGTCTAATATTTTTTCTACATCACAAAAACCTGACATTTTAACAGGGGTGTGTAGACTTTTTATATAACCGTATATTACAGTAGTATTACAATGTATTTATTATCAATTGTACAATACACACAAATATAGTCAGGGCTTATAGAGGAAGGGAAAGTGGAGATGGGACCCATCAAGCTGTCAGGATTCATTTGCCATTTTATAAGCGTTAGATACCAGCTTGACTGCATCATATAACAGCCACATTTTCCTTCTTTTTTGCTATTCATATTATTTTGATGTTTAAGTTCTTCTAATACCATGACCAGGGGTGTGCTAGCAGGCTGTTTTATGTTATTTGAACCTAGCATTTTCCAGTAATTATAAATGAAAAAAACAAAGCGTATATTAGCACAACTGCCATCTGTCCCATTTCTCAGGTAACATTCAATCCATTATTTGTCTGTGAGAAGCTTGCCATGTATACATGACTGTTTTGTACAATGAGAGCATTAGAATCATTTTCTCCTGTGCTTCGTGTGGTTTGAGCAGTTTGGAGGGGAATTAAATGGCAGGTGTAAAGTATTGCTGATTAGCTGTGTGCTGTTGTCAGTCAAGTTAACACAGGCTGTGACATGCCCTGAGCCTGTACTCACCTATGAGCTCCTTTGCTGCCAACAGATTGTAATTTAACAATAGATGTTTAAGTGACAGTTTAAATGTTCATTTTAGGACAGAAGGCATCATTCAGACAGATTCCCCACCTTCTGGTGTCAAAGGGAGCATCTGTGATCTAAAACATCTGACACATATAAAATAAAGTACAGAACTTGACTTTCAGATAGATTTATATTTCTTTACTGTATATCTTCCTATATGTAGTTAGCCAAAGTATATCATGCATTTATCTTTCTTCACTCATGAAATATTCAAACTGTTTTTGTTTATATATACTGTTTTTATATATATACACACACACTATATTGCCAAAAGTATTGGTCGGCCTGCCTTTACACACACATGAACTTTAATGGCATCCCCGTCTTAGTCCGTAGGGTTCCCGGTCTTAGTCCGTAGGGTTCCCGGTCTTAGTCCGTAGGGTTCCCGGTCTTAGTCCGTAGGGTTCCCGGTCTTAGTCCGTAGGGTTCCCGGTCTTAGTCCGTAGGGTTCCCGGTCTTAGTTCGTAGGGTTCCCGGTCTTCGTCTATTGAGTTGGCCCGCCCTTTGCAGCTATAACAGCTTAAACTCTTCTGGGAAGGTGGTCCACAAGGTTTAGGAGGGTGTCTATGGGAAGGTTTGACCATTCTTCCAGAAGCACATTTGTGAGGTCAGGCACTGATGTCGGGGGAGAAGGCCTGGCTCACCGTCTCCGCTCTAATTGATCCCAAAGGTGTTCTAGGTTGAGGTCAGGACTCTGTGCAAGCCAGTCAAGTCCTCCATCCCAAACTCACTCATTCGTGTCTTCATGGACCTTGCTTTGTGCATTGGTGTGCAGTCATGTTGGAACAGGAAGGGGCCATCCCCAAACTCTTCCCACAAAGTTGGGGGCATGAAATTGTCCAAATTGTCTTGGTATGCTGACGTCTTAAGAGTTCTGTTCACTGGAACTAATGGGCCAACCCCAACCCCTGAAACACAACCCCACACCATAACCCCCCCTCCACCAAACTTTACACTTGGCACAATACAGTCAGACAAGTACTGTTCTCCTGGCAAATGCCAAACCCAGACATGTCCATCAGATTGAATAAGTGTGAAAATGGTAACAAGAGACTGGAGCTGGAATAAAATGAGGCAACTGTATAAGGGTATGATAGTGTCTCTCGACCTAACACAGTGATAACAGTCCATACAAGTCCTCAATAGTTATAACATCTGTGGTGTGGCAGCAAGTTATAGGAGCTAGAAGCAGCTATGCAGCTCTCAGCTGCTCACTAAGAGGTGGAGCAAGCTGTCAATCAGGCAGCTGGGTGAAACTCGACAATATGATCAGTATCCTTGCTGAGCCTGCAATGGGCTTGCTATGTCAGTCTATAGCGGGCAATAGCCTGCTATAATCTGACTCTGGGTCACAGGAGAATGAAAGTAGGTGCACTTCTGTTACCCACAAAAGAAGTATGGCCAAAAAAAGCTTTGCCTATACATCACTTTTGAAATAAATGCATCATGGCAAATCTTGATGGCTCCTCTCTGGGCACTATAGTATGCCCAGTTATCACAATTTAGATGTGAGGTCTCTCCCTAAACCAAAACAGATCTCAAATGACTTAACTCCAATTGAATCTATTTTGCACTCTGTTCTCCACCATTATGATGCATTTCTTTGTTTTATCATGCTCTATCAAAACCAGTCATAGATGATGCAATTTTCTTTCCTGCAACCCATGGTTGTAAGATTACACATGTCTTAGGCAGGCCATAGAGGATGATATGTTCCTTCCCGCAAACATGGTTTGTAGGGAGAAAGATCTCTCAATTCCCCCATCAGCAAAGTCAGTGTTGATGGGGGAATCCCTCCCATGAGCTATTGTGTTCTTCTGGCAGGGCGTGCGGGGGGAGCTCTCCCAGCTCGGAAAGCACAGATGTTATTGCTTCGGGCCATAACCGCTGGCAATATTGGCATGAACAATCGGGCTGGTTTTACCCAAGTCGTACAACATTCAGATACAATCAGCCTGCCCATAGATAGTTCAATACTCGGCCTGTCCCTGCTGAACCTGTTGGGAATGCAATAACATGTACTATATACAGTATTGTGTGTTAATATCACTTGACCAGTAGATGGCACTGTACACTAAGGTTACCAGTTGTGCATATGTGTAAAACTTGTTGGTTTCTCTCTTCTGTCTTCTCTCTCTCATAAACCAAGATGTCTGCTGTTACACATTACTGAAGTGTTCTGTATGTTTGCAAATTAAGCCACACAAGTAAACCAAGTTCTGCCTCATCACAAGCTACCAATGTCTTCTCTAACACATAACCAACAGAAACCTGCCAAGATTCGAACCAACTATGGCCGGTTTAAGTCTTTAAGGATCTCGTATCCAGGTTTTCTATCTTGCTGGGAATCTGACTTCCAAAAACATATCTCATATTCTCAAAAAACAAAGATGCTTTAGCTAGCTCATATCTCCTCAATGTCTTCAAAGATGGAAGAAGTCAATTCGAAGTTTTTAACTAGACCAGCCTTTCTCAAACTTTTCAACACAGAGGAACCCTTGAAATAACTTTCCAGTCTCAGGGAACCCCTGCTAAAAATTACTATATCTACAACTCATGATACATTAATGTGATGGTCAGTGGGGAGATTGCTTCTTACACTTGTAGTCACTGGGAAGAATTACCCGCTTATAGATAGCTGAACAGATCATTGGTGTCAGTGGGAACTTATCTGAGAGGCATGAATTGCTCATTGCTCAATGAACCCCTGGAAACCTCTGGAGGAACCCTGGTTGGGAACTGGACTAGATAGTACTACACTCTGGTGACACTCCACTCAATGTTCCCAGATTCACCACCCTTTTACTGGAGCGAATGTAGTATGATTGTCACCCATGCTCATATTTGGCAGTACTGTCCACTTAATAAATCTTACTGGAGGGAGGTATTAGTGCTGTTTGCTAAGATTCAGGATTCTAGTGTTGCATTGTATCCTTGTTCCGTGTTATTTCATTGCACAGATTAATCAACAGGTTAAAATACTGTAGATGCTCCATTACCCTGCAGCTTCTCAATGTGAATAAATCCCTTGTTCCCATATATCAGAGACACAAATCTGTTCTATTATTCAAGGGTTTCAGAAAATGGATGATTTGAGTCTTTATATGCTCTCCACTGCTCTGAGTAAGGGGGCCAGTCCCCTAAAACACGTGAGTTGGTATTGCCATTCACACATTTCATTGAGATTGGAGAGCAGACTTCTGGATTCTGTGTTTATGTTATAATATGTATTCTTTTAACCATTAATAAAGTATTGGAGATAATGCACTAGGTGTTTGCGCCCTCTTTGTTTTTTGTTGTTTATGCAGTACTGATTCCTTGATCTGAGGTAGGCTGCACCACTTGTACTTTCCAGCCTGTGCTGCATAGTGGCCGCGGTACATGTGTCTTCAACAACAAGCGTCTCTATGATTTCTGAGTGATAAAGTGCCAAGTTTATAATATATTTTTGTATTTTTTACCTACAATAAATCGATATTATCCCACAGCCTGCTTCATCCACCTCTACTGTACGTGATCATCTGCACATCTCTTCAGTTCACAAATCTGCTCCTGCAACTTGGCTAAGACTGGGACCTCCTTTCTTCTCATCCTTTCTCCACATCCTTCCATACTGGTATCCTGAAAAAAAATTAATAATAAATATATATTAAACAAAATATAATTATATCATGTGGATAATTAGACAAGTGGGGTTTTGGGTACCTTTTTTGTGTCCTGTGTGCGATCACAAAGTGCTGTTCCTCTATTTACTATAAATAATATGATAGTTTTAGGTAGCAGAGAGGATTAAGGTTAAATACGAATATGAGAAATATGGCCCATAAATCAGATAAAAGGTAAAATCTTAAATGTAAATAATTATTTTATTGCTGCCAAAATAATGCTCCATGTACCTTGAACTTTTAATCTTCTGGTATGCCAAGGGGAACATATTTTAAACCAAATACCCCTGATTATTAAATATTTGATTATGATAAATATTATATTTAATTAATGCATCACATTGTAAACCTTCTGCATCTTTGACGGGGAACAAGCATGCAAGCAAAGTCACACCTCTCAATCTGTACACTTGTGGGTTAGTAACTGAGAAATTTTGAACTTAGGGACTCAGCCTGCCAATTAGTATTTTCAGAAGGACATTACCAATGGCAGCCTATGCATTTCTGATGTTCCTTTAAAATATTTCAATCGCGGGTCACATATTCAGTATAATATCAATATCGGTTTTACAAGTCCATACATTTCAAAGTTTGTTTCCATCAGCAGTCACAATCTTGATTGTGCTGCCACCCAGTGGAGATTCATATTTTTACTACTCAACAAGTCAACTATTATACTGTATATTTATTGTATTTTATGCAGTGTTTATCCCTTTAAAGGAACAAAATAACTGCATTCCACCATTCAATACCTAAAATGAACCATCATCAGTATTTTATTTATTTTAAAATAGTATTTCCAATACAATGTAATAATAGATATATATAGATAGATATATAGATATATATATATATCTATATACATATATATATTTTTTTTTTTAACGGAAATACTGTAATATAATACACATTACTCAATAAAAATTAAGGGAATGCTGAAAACACATCGGATCTCAATGGGGAAAAATATCATGCTGAAAAGCTATACTGATATGGACTGGGTAATGTGTTAGGAACGTAAGGATGCCCCATCGTTTGATGGAGATGAAAATGATCAACCTACAGAGGACTGAATTAAAAGGGCCCTCCAAAAATCAAAGTGTAAAAATTATGCAGCAGGCTAGTCCATTTTGCTGAAATTTTATTGCAGCACCTCAAAATGGTCTTCAGTAGTTTGTATGGCCCCCATGTGCATGTATGCAACGTCGGGGCATGCTCCTAATGAGACGACGGATGGTGTCCTGGAGTATTTCCTCCTAGATCTTGACCAGGGCATCACTGAACTCCTGGACAGTCTGAGTTGCAACCTGGCGGCATTGGATGGACCAAAACATGATATCCCAGAGGTGTTCTATTGGATTTAGGTCAGGCAAGCGTGGGGACCATTCAATGTTATCAATTCCTTCATCCTCCAGGAACTGCCTGCATACTCTCCCCACATGAGGCCGGGCATTGTGGTGCACCAGGAGGAACCCAGGACCCACTGCAACAGCGTAGGGTCTGACAATGGGTCCAAGGATTTCATCCCAGTACCTAATGACAGTCAGGGTGCCATTGTCTAGCCTGTAGAGGTCTGTGTGTCTTTCCATGGATATGCATCCCCAGACCATCACTGACCCACCACCAAAACGGTCATGCTGAACGATGTTACAGGCAGCATAACATTCTCCACGGCTTCTCCAGACCCTTTCATGTCTGTCACATGTGCTCAGGGTGAACCTGCTCTCATCTGTGAAAAGCACAGGGCACCAGTGGTGGACCTGCCAATTCTGGTGTTCAATTGCAAATGCCAATCAAGCTCTATGGTGCTGGACAGTGAACACAGGGCCCACTAGAGGATGTTGGGCCCTCAGGCCGCCCTCATGAAGTCAGTTTCTGATTGTTTGGTCAGAGACATTCACACCAGTGGCCTGCTGGAGGTCATTTTGTAGGGCTCTGGCAGTGCTCATCCTGTTCCTCCTTGCACAAAGGAGCAGATACCGGTCCTGCTGATGGGTTAAGGACCTTCTACAGCCCTGTCCAGCTCTCCTAGAGTAACTGCCCGTCTCCTGGAATCTATTCCATCCTCTTGAGACTGTGCTGGGAGACACCGCAAACCTTCTGGCAATGGCACGTATTGATGTGCCATCCTGGAGGAGCTGGACTGCCTGTGCAACCTCTGTAGGGTCCAGGTGGTGACACTGGCCCTAGCCAAATGCAAAACTAGTGAAAAACAGTCAGAAAAGATGAATAGGGAAACAAATGTCAGTGACCTCCACCTGTAAAACCATTCCTATTTTGGGGGGTCATCTGCCCATCTAGTGCACCTGTTGTTAACCTCATTAACACCAAAGCAGCTGAAACTGATTAACAATCCCCTCTGCTACTTAACTGACCAGATCAATATCCCAGGAGTTTAATTGACTTGATGCTAGACTCTGATTAAAAAGTGTTCCTTTAATTTTTTTGAGCAGTGTATATAGTATATACATATATAGGGGGGATAATTTAAGGTTTACTTGATACATGTTCCAGCAAACCCACCCAACCCACCCCCACCCCTCTCCCTCGCATCCACTGTCACATTTAAAATCATGTGCCTCATTCATTCACAGTGATCTGTGAATGAATAAACTACAAAATCTGTCTTCCACTGCAGCAGATGAACTGGTAGATTCAATGGACTGTGAGCATACCAATCATCACACTCATAGTCCATTCACCCAACCTACAGCTCTGAAATTGACAGTTTGTACAGAGGTATAGACTCAGAGCTGTAGGCAGTGTCTGCAGGAGCCTGACATTGCACTCGCGATCAACTGTGCAATGCTCTGCCTGCTGCTGTGAAAATAATAAATGTAGATTTTTTTTCTTAAGCCTAGCACACATGATGAGAAAATTGTCCGACAAAATCGCTTTCAGAGCAATTGTTCAATAATCTGATCGTTAGTACACAGCTTTCGAGAGCTGATCATGACAGTTCATGCAAAATTATCCAAAGGGACAAGCATGAAAATTTTTCTTGTGCTATACCAAATTTAAATATTTTTGTTTAATCAGTACAATATTGGTCCATATAAAATTCAGTGGCCAAGAGATCGCATGCTCAGAAACAAAAGAATACAATACACTCACCGGCCACTTTATCAGGTACACCTGTTCAAATGCTTGGTAACACAAATTGCTAATCAGCCAATCACATGGCAACAACTCATTTATGCATTTAGACATGTAGACGTGGTGAAAACGACTTGCTGAAATTCAATCCAAGTATTAGAATGGGAAAGAAAGGGGTTTAAGTTATTCTGAATGTGGCATGGTTGTTGGTGTCAGATGAACCTAAGTATTTCAAAAACTGCTTATCCACTGGGATTTTCACACACAACCATCTCTAGGGTTTACAGAGAATGGTCTGAAAAAGAGAAAATATCCAGTGAGTGGTAATTTTGTAGACATTGTTTGAATGTTTTACCATTATTTGGACCCTGTAATGCCATTTGAAACCAGGAAAGCATGTTTCCTGGCTTGACATTTCAATAATGGGTGAGCTGGGATCAGTATAATGCTGGGTATGGTGCGAAAGGTTCCCTTCTGGGGTCTGAATTAATACAAGGGCAGGTACACTGGTGCTTTTTACTGTGCTGCTGTCCTAGAGTGTAATGGAGTGAGACTGTCCTGTAGAAGCATAGAGCACATTAAAGTGTTACTAAACCCAGGACCCTGCATTCACTATATCTGGTCTCCCAGGACCCTGCATTCACTATATCTGGTCTCCTCGGACCCTGCATTCACTATATCTGGTCCCCCCGGACCCTGCATTCTCTATATCGGGTCTCCCAGGACCCTGCATTCACTATATCGTGTCTCCCTGGACCCTGCATTCACTATATCTGGTCTCCCAGGACCCAGCATTCACTATATCCGGTCTCTCTGGACCCTGCATTCACTATATCTGGTCTCCCAGGACCCTGCATTTACTATATCTGGTCTCCCCGGACCCTGCATTCACTATATCTGGTCCCCCCGGACCCTGCATTCACTATATTTGGTCTCCCCGGACCCTGCATTCACTATATCTGGTCTCCCCGGACCCTGCATTCACTATATCTGGTCTCCCCAGACACTACATTCACTATATCTGGTCTCCCCGGACCCTGCATTCACTATATCTGGTCCCCCCGGACCCTGCATTCACTATATTTGGTCTCCCCGGACCCTGCATTCACTATATCTGGTCTCCCAGGACTCAGCATTCACTATATCTGGTCTCCTCGGACCCTGCATTCACTATATCTGGTCTCCCAGGACCCCGCATTCACTATATCTGGTCTCCTCGGACCCTGCATTCCCCACAGTACACAGAACACGGAAATGCAATTATTTTAGTAAATATAAACTTTTAAATACTTTTTCTCATCAGCAGATAGAGCAGTCTTGTGACTTCTATTAGTGTTCAGCTGAACACGTTAAAGCTTGCAGGAGGAGGATGCAGAACCCCTGACCTCTGTCTAGGCAGTGCTGATTGGCCCTGTGCTGATCACAGGCACTCTCCCAAGAACGAAAAAAAAATCTCTAGCAATATACACCAAACTGAGCATATGCAGAGTGTTTTCACATGATATGTCTTATCAGTAGATAAGAGGGGGACACTGGAAGAAGGGGAGGATCAGAGAAGAGAGGATTAAACTGCCTTTGTGCACAATGCAGAGGATTTACCCCTTAGGATTTACAGTGAGTATAACAAGCATGCTTTATTGTATATACAGACTGATTTTACTGTTGTGGGTTTAGTAACACTTTAAGTCTTTGTACAGGCAAATACAGATGACCAAGGTAAACTACCCATGGACTATGAGTTTGCTGCCATTTTGGGCCACATGGCCATTTACAAGTTGGTAGTCACAACATGTTGAGGAGTACCCCAACTATGAGGAAAAGGTAACCCAGCCTCTCGCACTCAAGATCTACAGTAACCCCCCTGGCGCAGGAAGTGGTTTATCAACCACTGCTAGAAGGTAATACATACTTGTACACAGTAATGAAAATAATCTGATTATTTATTATTTTAGCATGCACAATCCATCAAATTATTAAATGATAAAATAAGAATGGTGGGAATTCAATATAGAGTTAATGACACTCTTCTGGTCACATGGCCTCTTTAACTTGGCCTGCGCCTGTTGACAGGGAGATCACTTAAATAGCCGCTTAAGGGGACCGGGAAGGGTCATCTGTTGCTGTGACAGGTGACAGTGTCCAAGACTGTAAGGTGCTAAACATGCACTGAGGATGGAGTGTTCATGGTACGGACAGCCTTAGTGCCACTCAGGGGCGGACTGACAACTCATGGGGCCCCCGGGCAATAGGGGATCAGGGGGCCCTGTGTCCTTGCCCACACTCAAAGGACACCCAAAAAAGCCTATAAAAGGTACCAGGGGCATTTCATGGGGTTCCCTACTGACACCGGGCCCTCGAGCAGTGCCCGAGTGGTCGAATGGTCAGTCCGCCCCTGGTGCCACCCCTTCTGCAACAGATACAGTATATATGCATATTCTCCAAAGATACATGAATCTGTCACCAGCAACAGCATTAGTTGTGCTGAAAAGCAAGGGAATTCTAGAGTGGTTTCCAAATTCCCCAGAATATGTCTTGGAAAATATGTTGCCACGTGCTAAATGGACACAAAGCAATCACTTTCATGGTTTTGCCTATTAAGCACTCTACTTGTAGTCTGGTGTTTGTAAGAAGCCTCTGATGAACTTATGTAATTGAATGATTCACCCAAGTTGTAAAATTGTTTGTCTATTTCACAGCAGTGTGCAAATACATTTTGAAATGTGTGTGAAAGACCTGGAACTGGTTCAGGCACTGAGATCAAGGCTAAATATCACCACAAACGAAGCACAAAGAAGGAAATTAATATATATCATACAAAAATAAAAAAAAGCAAAGAATGAGATTAACGAACATGGACACCAAATTAGAGAAGAAAAAAATGATCTGTCAGTCACTGACCCATGAATGGTCTTCCCCTTGCTTTTAAGATTCCAGCTTGGATATTACATGGTTTCAATTATATCAGGAATGTGATTACAAATCACATGTAGCACTACCCCTTTGGGAGTTGATGAGTTTTGGGTCCCACTATAGTTCTGCACAGCCAAGCAACAGGCATTTTCTTTCTCCACACTTGCACACTGGAGACAGTAACCAGTCCTTACGGTTATGCCTTATAAACCGAATAAGTAAACAGTGCAGCGCTAAAAACTGTGATAGACAGTATAAAATTGAATAGAATAATCAGAGTTCAATGTAAACAGTCTGTGTGATTATAAAGTGCCAGGTGACTTGGTAAAATTCAATGGCGGTGCTTTGTGAGAAATGGCAGAATTACGCACTCACCAGATGCATAATAGTTATATGCATTAAATATCACATCCAGAGGTTTCCTTCGTTTCTTACAGCAGTGGCTCTGATTCTGAAAACAAAGCAGAGGATGAAGGGGTTGGCTCCCACCTGGAACCGTTACCGTCGGGGGCGGGAACGCTGATGGTGGTGAACTCGGCCTTCAGGTAACGTGGAGCCAAGACCAGGTAAAAACACTTATAGTATTGAACCGAAAGCCCATCTGGGCCAGGGCTCTTACCTGCTTTCATCTGTTTCAGAGCCAGGTCCAGTTCCTCTGCAGAAAGAGGGACCTCCAGGCTCTGTGCTTGCTCTGGCGATAGGGCCGAGGGTCATGTTTAGCCAGAAAGGCTCCGTTGTCTAGTAGCCTCAGCTTCAAGAGAAGAGTGGCGAGACTTCAGATTTTCCAGTGATTCGTAATATGTCTGTAATTGATGAATGATCACCTGTGAATTGTGGTGAAGTACACCCGCCTTATCTTGAATGGAATGGATCTGGAGTGTTGCTCTTTTGGCATGCAAAGACCTAGCTAGTAGTTTACAGCTCTTATTTCCCTGCTCGTTTCAAAGCTTCTGCGACAAAAGGAAATTTCTCCATGTGCACCGATCTAGTTCATCCTTAAGCTCCTGTTGAAGTTTAGTCAACTTTGACAGGGTCAAGTGTGCCAGGGTGAGTTTATGTGCTTGTTTCGTTTCATTATTTCAGACAAGAGGTCTTGAATCTTATGGTGGTGCTCTTTTTTTAGGGCTGTCTGCATCGCTATAAGCTCTCCCACATTTGTGTGCCTCCCACTGAGTCAATGGAGACGTGTCCGACATATCGTTGAGGGTAAAGAAAGACTGGAGGTTCGCCTGTAGCGTTTGCACATGCAGGGGGTCACTGAGGAGAAAGGAATTCAATCTCCAAAGCTTCGATTTAAATTCTCTTTCTGGGAACGTCAAAGTCATAGAAATAGGATGGTGGTCTGAAAGGACCATAGGTTCAATGGTCTCGGACATAGGATAGTGTAGGTCAGCTTGGGACAGAAAAAGGTCATCTATATGTGAATTTCAGAAGATCTTTGGCTACACAGATGGGCTTGTAATCTAGAAGAAACAGAATCTACTATTTTTTGAAGGTTGACACATGATCTTTTCAACAGTTTGATTTTACCCTTTACCTGCTTGGCCTTTTATGAGAAGTGAATAGTAACAAACAACTATGTTATTTTATAACCACTATCTAGTAAATTGTGACTAGCATTCAGTATTGCCAACATTAAAATTAAATATGATATATTACGACTTGGCTCTGTCTTCAAAGCTCCAACTGCTGCCTTCTGCATAAAAATATCAACAATACAAGCAAGCTTATTAAGGCAAAGAGCACTTGCAAAGTGCAGTTACCTATGTCCACCTTAACAAATCTGACCTTGGAAGAATTGAACACAAAAAAGCTAAATCTGAATAGCAGATATGCATATTGAAGCTTTTTTGAGCTTTCTTGCAAATTCATAACTTGCTGCATTGGACTTTTAAAATGTCAGATGCTTAGGTAAATGTGAATGTCCTTTTAAACTGAACGTTCAGTCTTTTAAAATCTGCAGTTTACCTATAAATTAATAACTGGTCAATCAAGTTTGCCAAAAATTCCAAAAGAAAATGGAAAAAAATCACTATGCTCCGACCCTACCCTAAGCTGGATAATAGGGAATGCTGGTGCTGTGACTTAGCTTCCTACCAGCTGATTTGTAGCAATAGCATGCAAACAAGTCCACAACACAGCTGGATCATATAGATATAAATAGATATAAAAGACTTCTTAATTGAAGCATAGGGTAAGAATCCATAAAAACAGACCAGCTTACGCGTTTCAGCCTATTTGGCCTCAGGGCCCGTTCACGAATCGCACAGGAACACAGTCTGCTTACCTGTGCATTTCCCTGCAATGCGATTTGTTTAGTTACGAATCAAAATTCAGATACAATTTGCTCTATTCGGAGATTTGGATGTATACAAATCTCCAAATTACAACAGTAACATATTTCAACAAATACAAAATAAATTATAATGAAACAATGGATACAGTCATATTCATTAGTTTCATTCGGATGACATGATGCGATAGTTTGGGATAGTTTTTGTTAATGTTTGAAGCATCTGAAAAAATTTAAAGTCATAACAAATGATCCATATTCATACAGATCTATTCATTTTTAGTTTGCATAAAAAAATTTTCATTATTATAAAAATGCACTACATATGAAATGGAAACATATTTCAATACATATAGTAGGGTAAAACAGTGAAATAAGATCATCAGAATCTCAGAATCATAATATAATGAATGAAATTAATTTTGTTCCATTCGTTCTTTGGGATGCACATGACGCCAGTTGACCTGTTGATTTCGTCCAATCAGCTAATTCCATTTCTCTTTGTGGGTTGGACTAGAAAAGATTACTCAGAGTGCATAAGAAACAAATGAACAACTCATTCACTCCCTTATCATATCACGACTTGACTACTGCAACTCCCTCCTCACTGGCCTACTTCACCACAGGCTATCACCGCTTCAGTCTATCCTGAACTCAGCGGCCAGACTCATCCACCTTACCAACCGCTCCGCTTCCGCCACCCCCCTCTGCCAATCCCTCCACTGGCTTCTGATTGCACAACGGATAAAATTCCAAATGCTAACACTGACGTACAAAGCTGTCCATAACACTGCCCCAAACTACATCACTGACCTAATATCCAAGTACCACCCAGCACGCACTCTCCGCTCCTCACAAGACCTCTTTCTCTCTAGTTCCCTGGTCACCTCCTCCCATGCCCGCCTCCAGGACTTTTCCAGGGCTTCACCCATCCTCTGGAACTCCCTACCCCAATCCATCAGACTATCCCCTACTCTCCTCTCCTTTAGGCGCACCTTGTAAACCCATCTCTTCAGGGAAGCCTACCCCGCCCTCTGCTAATTGCCGATCTCCTCCACTCTTCCTACCACTCCATCCCCCACAGCTATTCCTCCCGCACCACTATCCCCTCCCTCCTAGATTGTAAGCTCCAAGGAGCAGGGCCCTCGAACCTCTCGTGTATCGCATTGTATTGTTATTGTACTGTCTCATGAATTGTCTCCCAATGTAATGTACAGCACTGAGCAAACTGTTGGTGCTACAAAAATACTGTATAATAATAATAATGTTGAAACAAATATAGCCAATCTTCCTTCATATATGAAACAAATCCGAATATACAAAATGAATCCAAATATACGAAATGAATTCCGAAAATGAATCATTCTAACATAACAAATATCGCCAAATGAAAGGATTTACTTAACGAATCAATCAGAAACACAACTAAACAAATGTTTTAGTTGTGCACCTCTCTAGTGCACCTCTCTTCATTCATTTAATTTGAAAAGGTTGAAATTGCACTGGATTGCACAAAAGTAGTACACTACACAGAGTAGGTAAGTATGATATGTTTATTATTTTACAAAATGAACCTTTGTTATCATGATAAGCTTCATTGTGATAATGTAATTTCAAGACAGTTTGCAAAATGTGCAGTTTTAATTTCTAATAATAGCTGGCTATCCTGCCATGAAAGTCCTTCTTCAGGCACTTCCTGTTACGAGGTGACAACACACTGGGATTGATTTACTTAAGACAAATAGACTTCATTTTGCACACGAACTTGCAGTTTACAAGGGAAGTTTGTCCCATAGCTTAGTGAAAGAGGTGAAGCTCTGCTGAATTCCATCATCCAATCATGTGCAGACAAAAAGTGCAATTTCACCACTTTTACTAAGCTCTGGGGCAAATTCCCCTGCAATGTGCAACCTCCCTTGCCTATTTGGTTTAGTAAATCACCCCCCACTGTCCCTATCTCCCAAATGTTCTCTGACATTGTCACCCTATCACACGTGTTTCCATTGAAGACTAAGGGGTATGGTCCAGTGATGTCGCCATCACGAAGCTGGTCCAGAACAATTACATGCAGCTGGTACTGGAATGAGGTTATGCAAGCTGGAAGTGGCTGTATAAAAGCTGTCAGCAACTCTAAGATGAAAAAACAATGAAAACATAAGCATTGGGAGAGAATCGGTGCACTGAGAATCTGGTGCAGGTTCACATGGTAGCTAATCATCCCATGATCCAATGATCCCTTCAGACGAAGTCCGCAAGTGACGAAACGCGTTAGGGGACGTGACATCAAGACGCACGCACGGAAACCGGAAGTGCCATTTTGACTGCTGGAGAACGTGGTTCCTATGCCCATTGATTGCAGGGCTTGTTCTGTTTTGCACAAAGAGCCGATATTCGTAGACCCCAATGTAAGTCTTTTATTAAATTTATCCCTACACTCGGAAATCTATTCTAAGAGTCTTCTTTAACTTGATGAGGATTATGGAGGATGGGCTCCTGACGTGAAGGAAAACTTGGAAGCAATACTGTTACCAGAGATATCGGATAATCTTATGAATACTACCTGAGGGTAATGGTATTTAATATCACTATTTGGAGTGTTCACGGAGTGTTCACTGTATGAATTGAAGTGGTCACTGAGTGTTCACTAATTTATTGAAGTGCTCACTTTAAGATTGGATTTTGGTTCACATTTTTCAGTATATTTTGGTTATATACATTTATTATTATAAAAATATATATATTTTTTTTGCTGTTTTATTGCAATATCACTAATAATCACAGTTGGAGTGGTTTGGATTTTGCACGGATTTAATTTTGCACTTTATATTGGTATTGATTATTTGAAAGATAATGTACTATATACGGTAAGTATTCTTTTTTTCGAGGTATCATGAGGATTAAATTAGGATTGGAATCCTTCCTACTGGATTTATTTATTTGATTTGGTGGACTTTTTTGGACTTTAATTGGACATTTTATTTTATTTATTCATTTATTTACTGATTTTGAGAATATTTGGTTAGTCTATATTTAGAATATATATGTGGTATGGTAATAGAAAGGTTATATTATAGTAATTCTACTTTCTAGGGAGAAAGTGTGACTTTCTGGTGGGGATTCACATATTAGAGGTGTATTTTATTTATCTGGTCCAGTGATGTTGCCATCACGAAGCTGGTCCAAAACAATTACATGCAGCTGGTACTGGAATGAGGTTATTCAAGCTGGAAGTGGCTGTATAAAAGCTGTCAGCAACTCTAAGATGAAAAAACGATGAAAACATAAGCATTGGGAGAGAGTTGGTGCACTGAGAATCTGGTGCAGGTTCACATGGTAGCTAATCAACTTCCAACTTCAGCTTGTCCAATTAAGCTTTGGCAATAAACCTCCATTCACACCTATGCAGTTTGTTTTTTTGTCAGTTTTACAGAGCTTTTGGCAGTGCATTTTGAGCTTTTCTATGTGCGTTTTTATGTGTTGTTACCGTGTTTTGTGTTTCAGCTTTTTTTTTAAGTGGAATTTCTTTTTGCTGGAATAAAAATGAAAAACGTGGCAAAAACACAGCAAAAACGCGGCAAAAAAACATTACCATGCAGATTCTCCATTGAACTCTATTGTAGCAAAAATGCTGCTTTTTGCTTTTAAAAACGTCCCTGACCCTTTCCAAAAATGCAGCAGCTCAAAAAAGCATAGATGTGAACCAGGAGCGAACTGACAACTCATGGGGCCCCCGGCAATAGGGGATCATGGGGCCCCTGTGTCCTTGCCCAAACTCAAAAAAGCCTATGAAAAAGGTACTAAGGGCATCTCATGGGGCCCCCTACTGACCCTGAGGCCTCGGGCAGTGCCCGAGTTTCCAAATGGTCAGTCCGCCCCTGATGTGAACATGTTCCTTTGGAAACCATGTTAAATGGACTGTAGTGCGTTTCTGCAAAAAGTGCTAAAAAACGCATTGGTGTGAACAGAGCCTTAAATCTGGAAGCTGATTGGTTTCTATGCACAGTTGCACCAGATTATGCATGCTCTAGTTTTAGTAAATAACCCCCATTGCTTATAATACATAGTGCTTTAGCAGGTTTAAGGAGCTGGATGAGTGCTAAAAGAGAGAGGCTAATCAAATCACAGTCTAATTTGGGGTCAGCTCAGGGGTGGACTGACAACTCATAGGGCCCCCGGGCAATAGGGGATCATGGGGCCCCTGTGTCCTTGCCCAAACTCAAAAAAGCCTATGAAAAAGGTACCAGGGGCATCTCAAGGGGCCCCCTACTGACCCCGGGCCCTCGGGCAGTGCCCGAGTTTCCAAATGGTCAGTCCGCCCCTGGGTCAGCTAGCCTGCCAGCTTCAATACTTCTAGGGCAGCCAAGCAACTAATGTTTTCACAAGGTGTAAGTCTGGGTTCACACCTATGCAGGTTGCGTTTGATGTGTTTCTGCATTGCGTTTTGAGTTTTTGTACTTGCGTTTGTTGCATTTTTTATGCGTTTTGTGGGTTTTTTCATTTTTTATCTTGTTGCTTGGCAGATTTTAAATGCAAAATTGCAAAATGCAGCAAAAGCGCATAAAAAACGCAGCAAAAATGCAATACATCCTTTTTTGCAGCATTCCCATTGAAGTCTATAGAACCAAAATGCTTTGCGTTAAAAAAGTCCCTGACCCTTTCAAAAAAATGCACCGGGTGAAAATGCGGAAATGTGACCCTGTCCCATAGGAAATCATGTTAAATAGACTGGACTGCGTTTCTGGAAAGCGCAAAACGCAGCAGAAAAACGCTTAGATGTGAACCTAGGGTAAGGGAATACCAACGCACCTATTTTTCTTATGACAACTATGACAGCCACTGTCAAAATCTATTTCCTTCAATGCCTAGCTTTATCTATAATCATCAGAAACAAAACATTATATGAGTCAGCATTCTGGAGTTAATTTTGGCTAAACCAGATCCTCTTCCTGTTAAGGCCGGTTCACACTAGGAATTGCATAGGAATGTGCTGGGCATTCCTGCGTGAATCACATTAACCTCCCTAGCGGTCTGATTATTTCAGATTTTTGGTGCTGAAAGTGATACCATTTTTTTGCATGGAAATATGTTGTTTTTTTATTGTAGGCTGTAATTTTTAGGAATAACTCACTGAAATCTGTCTGAACAAGAGTCTATTAAACATTCCGGATATGATAAAATTTGAAACATGAAATCATAAATTATAATTTAATAAATAATCATAAAAAATAATAATATAATAATAATAATAAATGTAATTCAATAATATAATCAAACCAAAAACACTGAAATTTGAAATAGAGCGCCAAGTTCGCACATTGCTGAGCAAAGTCGCAAAATCGGTCTCAGTGTCTGATGACGAATTTCCCCCACGAATCATTATCACTCAATTGTGCAAGTGGTTCTGATTTACTATCGCTGTTCTCTAGCTGATCTAAACCCGCTTTTGACCTAAAGGGACACTTTTTGGACGCCATGGACGTTTCTAAGTTTCCAGGCAGAAAGAACAGACAAAATGCAGGCAGGGGACAGGACAAAGCACTCGGGACAATATGTATGTGAAATGGGTTGAAACAGCAATGTTTTACTATGAAAAATGTGTTTTGAAAAAAATTAAATTTTTTTAAATTTTCAAATTTCCCGCCGCCCGTACGTCCCGACGTCACAGGGACCGGAACACAGGAGGCGGATGCCGACATCGGCCGGAGGAGATGGCCAGGGGACGCTGCAGGGGACGCATCGCGGGAGCGAAGGACAAGGTAAGCTCTGCAGGGACTCCCTATGCAGCGCCGCATGGTAAGCCCGAGTGTGCCAGAATGTAAGTTGAGCTGTGCATGAGGATTGCAAACAGGCAGGTAAGTGTACTTTTTAGCAGTAGAGACATTGCATGTCTCTTCGGCATTAAAATGTCTGCCTGTTCGCAATTTATTTCTTTTTACATTTAGTACTGTTTTAAGTCTCCAGGAAGTGAAATCCCCCCAGCCGGACACCGAATTTGATAGGGGTTTTATCCCTTTCCTATTTTATCTAAAACCCAAAAAAGGTTTTGGCGTTACATACTTTTAGCAATTTTGCTATACATATACAGTATTACATAATATGTCATGATGTAAACTTCAGTTTTGCGGCAGACATTTTCCCCATATTCCTATCATGAAACCACAGAACATATATGTGGCACTTTTGGGTGCCACGATAGAACAACTGAAAATACTGTATATTGCACAGTGTTATTATACGTTCATCTTTGCAAACATCTTATTAACCTTAACTAATGCATTTATAGCTAAAAAACAGTTCAAGAACATTAATGCAAGCTTCTTCTTCATTTCAATTCATATCTCTGAGCTTTGGTTCATTTTCTCTATGCACATCCAAATTATAATAAACAGACATAAAAATATACAGTATCTCCCAGAAGTGAGTACACCCCTCACATTTCTGTAAATATTTTATTCTATCTTTTCATGTGACAATGCTGAAGAAATTACACTTTGCTACAATGTAAAATAGTGAGTGTACAACTTGTATAACAGTGTAAATTTGCAACTCAACACACAGCCATTAATGTCTAAACCTCTGGCAACAAAAGTGAGTCCACCCCTAAATGACAATGTCCAAATTGGGCCCAAAGTGCCATTATTTTCCAGCACTACCTTAACCCTCTTGGGTATGGAGTTCACCAGAGCTTCACAGGTTGCCACTAGAATCCTCTTCTACTCCTCCATGCCGACATCACGGAGCTGGTGGATGTTAGAGACTTTATGCTCCTCCACCTTCTGTTTGAGGATGCCCCACAGATGCTCAATAGGGTTTAGGTCTGGAGACATGCTTGGCCAGTTCATCTCCTTTACCCTCAGCTTCTATAGCAAGGCAGTGGTCGTCTTGGTGGTGTGTTTGGGGTCATTATCATGTTGGAATACTGCCCTGCGGCCCAGTCTTTGAAGGGAGGGGATCATGCTCTGCTTCAGTATGTCACAGTACATGTTGGCATTCACGGTTCCCTCAATGAACTGTAGCTCTCCAGTGCCAGCAGCACTCATGAAGCCCCAGACCATGACACTCCTACCACCATAATCCAAATTAAAAGGTATGCGCTAATAACAAACTTATACAAAAGTGTATATCATCATCCAAAAAACATTAGTGTTTAAATAAATTATAGTGTCCAAACATAAATTAGTGTCCAAAAAAATATATATATCTTCAGTGACTTGAACCAATTGTGAGAAATCCACCACCAAAGGAGATTAAATAAACTCACCAGAGCTAGTGGCTGGTCAGATTATAAACCAGCAACAGCGCTTGTGCTCTGGGAGCAATGAACCCGATGTCCAAATAGATATGGTGATGTTTCAGATACTTCCAGATAATAATCACAGCCAAACAACTTTGCAGCCCAAGCTCTTATGATGAACTTCTCCACTCTTTCTCATACCTCCATGAGAGCATGCAGTACACTCAGGGACAAAAAAGAGAACATAATGGTGCAATACGTTTTTTTTCATTTATCTCTTTAATAAAAAAAGGTATAAGGAAACTCACAAACAAGGTGTCCAACAGACACCAGCTTCAATCGCAAAAAAGGGTTGAGATACAGTTAACGCTCACCGCAGATCTCTCCCATACAGCACAGACCAGCAAGGCTCTCTAACGTCCACATCAAATAGGCTACGCCCAACCGGTTTCGTCACACCGACGTCATCAAGGGGCGGTACCTCCCCTTGATGACGTCGGTGTGACGAAACCGGTTGGGCGTAGCCTATTTGATGTGGACGTTAGAGAGCCTTGCTGGTCTGTGCTGTATGGGAGAGATCTGCGGTGAGCGTTAACTGTATCTCAACCCTTTTTTGCGATTGAAGCTGGTGTCTGTCGGACACCTTGTTTGTGAGTTTCCTTATACCTTTTTTTATTAAAGAGATAAATGAAAAAAACGTATTGCACCATTATGTTCTCTTTTTTGTCCCTGAGTGTACTGCATGCTCTCATGGAGGTATGAGAAAGAGTGGAGAAGTTCATCATAAGAGCTTGGGCTGCAAAGTTGTTTGGCTGTGATTATTATCTGGAAGTATCTGAAACATCACCATATCTATTTGGACATCGGGTTCATTGCTGTCAGGGCAGGAGCTGAGGAACGGACAGGCAGGCCTAACAATGTAACGCACTGGCTGACGACAACCACCACCCACAGACCGAAGTCCCTCAGGGCGCGGAGTCTAAGTCCCAGGCTGCCCTTCACCAGGGCCCCTGATGGTGGGGATGGACTTGACGCAGCCAGGAACCAGGTCGCGGCCCCCGAGACACCTCAGCTGCGGTAATGGCCGCCGCCAATGGCGTGTAGCTGGTGGAAGAGACAAAAGAGTAGTCAGACAAGCCGGGGTCAACAACAACAGGACAGAACAGTACAGGACAGCAGACAAGAATCACAGGTCACGAGCCGGGTTCAGCAACAGAGGGTCAGATCAAAGGAGAATACAAAGAATAGTCAAGACAAGCCGAATCAGATACCAGGAGAGTCACGAGAGTCAGAACAGAGTAACAGCAACACAAAGACACAAGACACAAGTGCAAAGAGCATGTGCGGGCCACAGGCTTATATGTCATCAGCCACACCCCTCTGGAGGATGGACCACAGAAACCTGAAGGCATAAAAGGGCTCCCATCATGCACAGCAGAATCCAAGATGGACACCAGCACATGAAGTAACATAACCACAGGGAAAAGGTAGGACCTTGACAGTACCTCCCCCTCAAGGGCCCCTCCCCCTCCGCGGCTCAACAAAAGGTTTCTGAGGAAAGCGGGTATGAAAAGCGCGGAGGAGGGCAGGAGCATGGACATCCGCGGAAGGAACCCAGGAACGCTCCTCGGGACCATATCCGCGCCAATGAACCAGGAACTGTAATTGACCGCGCACCAATCGAGAGTCCAGGATCCGGCTCACCTCATACTCCTCATGACCGTCAACCCGGACAGGACGGGGCCGAGGAAGAGAGGTAGTGAAGCGATTGCAGATCAGAGGTTTCAACAGGGAAACATGAAAGATATTGGAGATCCGCATCCCAGACGGAAGGGCAAGTGCATAGGCCACCGGATTCACTTTGCGGAGAATGCGGAAAGGACCGACAAAACGGGGAGCCAGTTTGGGTGTGGGCACCCGAAGATTGAGGTTGCGAGTAGACAACCACACCCGATCGCCGACCTGGTATGAAGGAGCGGGCAACCGTCTGCGATCAGCCTGGAACTTCTGGCGCTGAGCTGAGTCCCTCAAGGCCCTCTGGATCTGCCCCCAAGAAGAACGCAGGGCAGCAAGATGGTTCTCCACAGCCGGAATGTCCTGTGGTGAGAACCTCTCAGGTAATACCGCGGGTTGAAACCCATAGTTGGCCATGAAGGGAGACATCCCGGTGGAGGAGTTGACCGCCGAGTTCCTGGCAAACTCTGCCCACGGCAGGAGATCGGCCCAATCATCCTGATGGTCTGAAATATAACACCGAAGGAATTGTTCTAAGGCCTGATTGGAACGCTCCGCAGCCCCATTGGACTGCGGGTGGTAGGCTGATGAAAAGGAGAGACTAATACCCAACTGGGAGCAGAAGGCACGCCAGAATCTGGACACGAACTGACTCCCGCGGTCTGAGACAATCACCTTAGGTAACCCATGCAGGCGAAAAATCTCCCTGGAAAAGACCGTGGCCAGTTCCTGCGCTGTGGGTAATTTCCTGAGTGGAATGCAATGGCACATCTTGGAAAACCGATCGACGATCATGAGGACGACCGTATGACCCCGAGACACCGGGAGGTCTACAATAAAGTCCATCCCTAGATGTGACCAAGGACGCTCCCCATTGGGAATGGGTTGCAGAAGACCCAAAGGGAGATGCCGTGGAGACTTATTCTGGGCACAGATCGAACATGCCGCTACATAAGAGGCAATGTCGGCACGGAGGGTTGGCCACCAGAATAAGCGAGAGACGACCCAACACAGCTGGTTCTTCCCTGGATGCCCGGCAGTTTTGGCGTTATGGTAGGTACGCAGCAGGCGGGTGCGCAATCCCTCGGGTACGAAACATCTACCCTCCGGCCTCCCGGGAGGAGCATCAGTTTGAGCCGCCAAAATCTGCTCCCCAAGGGGAGAGGTCAGACTGGTGCGAATGGCAGCCAGGATCTGATCTGGAGGTATAAGTGAGATTGGCTCAGAGTCCTCCCTGGACAACTCAGAGTATTGCCGTGATAACGCATCAGCCCTGACATTCTTGGAACCAGGCAAATATGAAACCACATAGTTGAAGCGTGACAAGAACAGAGCCCATCTGGCCTGGCGGGGTGTCAATCTCTTGGCCTCCGAAAGATAAGTCAGGTTCTTGTGATCGGTAAGAATGAGGACCGGAACCGCGGAACCCTCGAGCAGGTGCCTCCATTCCTTGAGAGCCAGAATGATTACCAACAACTCCCGATCTCCAATCTGGTAGTTGCACTCAGCCGAGGAAAGCTTCCTGGAGTAGAACCCGCAGGGAAGTAGGGGTCCATCGGGTGACCGACGCTGAGACAGGAGAGCCCCTACTCCCGTCTCGGAAGCATCAACTTCGAGGACGAAGGGCAACCCAGGATTGGGATGCGAAAGAATCGGAGCCGAAGCAAAGGCAGCTTTCAGAGCCTCGAAAGCTCTGATGGCCTTGGATGGCCACTCGTGAGGGTTACTCCCCTTCTTGGTTAGGTCAGAGAGAGGCTTTGCCAATGTGGAGAAGTTCCTGATGAACTTCCGATAGTAGTTGGCAAAACCCAGAAAGCGCTGAATGGGCCGAAGACCATTGGGACGAGGCCACTGCAGAACTGCCGCAACCTTCTGAGGGTCCATGGAAAATCCCTCCGCGGAAATTATGTAGCCCAAAAAGGCAACCTGGGATCGATGGAACTCGCACTTCTCGAGTTTACAAAAGAGTCCGTTCTCACGCAATCGTTGCAGCACCTGCTTCACATCCTGGACATGGGACTCCATGGAGGTAGAGTAAACCAAGATGTCATCCAGGTAAACCACTACGCATTGCTGCAACAAATCACGAAGGACATCGTTTATGAATTCCTGAAAGACCGCGGGCGCGTTACACAATCCGAAGGGCATCACCAGGTATTCGTAGTGCCCAGTTCTGGTGTTAAACGCGGTCTTCCACTCATCCCCCTGTCTGATCCGTACGAGGTTGTACGCCGCCCTAAGGTCGAGTTTGGTAAAGACCGTTGCTCCCTTAAGGCGGTCGAATAACTCAGAAATCAAAGGAATTGGATATGCATTTTTAATGGTAATCCGATTGAGACCCCTATAATCGATGCAGGGCCTCAATTCCCCACCTTTCTTCTTTACGAAAAAAAACCCCGCTCCTGCTGGGGAAGTAGACTTACGAATGTGCCCCCGGGAAAGCGCATCCACCACGTACTCCTCCATGGCCTTATTCTCCGCAACCGAGAGAGGGTACACCCTGCCACGTGGAGGAGTGGCCCCGGGTTGCAGGGATATGGCGCAGTCGTAAGGACGATGCGGTGGTAAGGTACCAGCGCGTACCTTATCGAACACGTCCCGGTATTCCCCATAGTCGGTGGGCAACGCAGAGTCCGAGGAGGCACACAATACCTTAACCGGCCCCCGGATGCACCCGGCCCCACACTGTGGAGACCATGAGAGAATCTCGGCTGTTTGCCAATTGAAGGTTGGATTGTGCCTCTGGAGCCAGGGATACCCCAAAACCACCGAATAGTGTGGGGAAGAAATCACCTGAAAACAGGCCAACTCCCTGTGAACAGCCCCAATGGCTACCTCTATTGGCAGGGTCTCGTGGGTAACCTGCGGCGGCTGCAGGGGCCTGCCATCTATTGCTTCGAGAACCAATGGGGCAGCACGAGCCTGCAGGGGAATGGAGTGCTGCGCAGCAAACGAGCTGTCCAAGAACAACCCACCGGCCCCAGAGTCTACCAACGCCTGGGCCGTCACCGAGCCCCCTGTCCAAGAAAGGACCACGGTGATCAGTGGCTTATCCTTGCGGAACGCCGGGGACGAGGAAACTCCACCCAAGATCTGTCCCCGACATGATCTCAGGTGCGAGCGTTTCCCGGACGGACCGGACAAGACTGCCGAAAGTGCCCACCGAGGCCACAGTACAGGCAGCGACCCTCCCGACGCCGAGCGGCCCGCTCCCCCTCGGAAAGGCGAGCAAACCCCAGCTGCATGGGTTCCCCACCAGACAAGCTATCCCCAGGAGGCGTGGGAGGAGAGGGAGGAACGGGTGGGACAGAAAACGCAGGTGCCAGACGATTGGAAGACCTCCGCAGGCGTTCCTTGAGTGAAGGCCTCTCCTTGAGCCTGGTGTCAATCAGGATCAGGAAAGAGATGAGCTCCTCCAACACCACAGGCAGTTCCTTAGCTGCAATCTCATCCTTCAATGAGTCAGAAAGACCATGGGAAAACGCAGCCACCAGAGCCTCATTGTTCCAACCGACCTCTGCCGCCAGGGTACGAAACTCTATAGCGTACTCGGCCACGGTCCGTGAACCCTGATGCATGGTCATGAGCAGCTTGGCCGCCGAGGCGGAACGAGCCGGTACGTCGAATACCCTACGGAAGGCATCGACAAAACCAGAAAAATCTTGAATCACCGGGTCGTTCCTCTCCCATAAGGGATTTGCCCAGGCCAAGGCCTTGTCTGAGAGTAGTGAGATGAGGAACCCCACCTTTGACCTCTCAGACGGAAAGGCGTGGGGTATTAATTCAAAATAAATACCCACCTGGTTGAGGAACCCACGACACTGACTCGGCTCACCCCCAAAGCGCTGTGGAAGAGGGGCTGAACCGGTCATACCTCTGGACACCGCGGGTGCCGCATCAGCCGCGGCGGTAGGCACAGCAAGCGGAACAGCAGCGGAAGCGACCACCGGAGCGACAACCGGCCTAATAACACCAGGAGTAAGGTGCGCGGTGCGTGCAAGCAGAGTCTGCAACGCCTGAGCGAACTGATCCAACAGGTGATCCTGTTGATCGAGTCTGGCGACTAGCATTGGGAGCGAAGGCGTGCCTGCACCGTCAGGGTTCATGGCACTTGTGTAATGTCAGGGCAGGAGCTGAGGAACGGACAGGCAGGCCTAACAATGTAACGCACTGGCTGACGACAACCACCACCCACAGACCGAAGTCCCTCAGGGCGCGGAGTCTAAGTCCCAGGCTGCCCTTCACCAGGGCCCCTGATGGTGGGGATGGACTTGACGCAGCCAGGAACCAGGTCGCGGCCCCCGAGACACCTCAGCTGCGGTAATGGCCGCCGCCAATGGCGTGTAGCTGGTGGAAGAGACAAAAGAGTAGTCAGACAAGCCGGGGTCAACAACAACAGGACAGAACAGTACAGGACAGCAGACAAGAATCACAGGTCACGAGCCGGGTTCAGCAACAGAGGGTCAGATCAAAGGAGAATACAAAGAATAGTCAAGACAAGCCGAATCAGATACCAGGAGAGTCACGAGAGTCAGAACAGAGTAACAGCAACACAAAGACACAAGACACAAGTGCAAAGAGCATGTGCGGGCCACAGGCTTATATGTCATCAGCCACACCCCTCTGGAGGATGGACCACAGAAACCTGAAGGCATAAAAGGGCTCCCATCATGCACAGCAGAATCCAAGATGGACACCAGCACATGAAGTAACATAACCACAGGGAAAAGGTAGGACCTTGACAATTGCTCCCAGAGCACAAGCGCTGTTGCTGGTTTATAATCTGACCAGCCATTAGCTCTGGTGAGTTTATTTAATCTCCTTTGGTGGTGGATTTCTCACAATTGGTTCAAGTCACTGAAGATATATATATTTTTTTGGACACTAATTTATGTTTGGACACTATAATTTATTTAAACACTAATGTTTTTTGGATGATGATATACACTTTTGTATAAGTTTGTTATTAGCGCATACCTTTTAATTTGGATTATTGTTGCCAAAATTTATTTTGGGTGGGATATGCTGCTGACACTTTGGTGTTTTTTGTAAGTGGCGCTTTTTTCTTTTTTAATTTGGTACTCCTACCACCATGCTTGACTGTAGGCAAGACACACTTGTCTTTGTACTGCTCACCTAATTGCCACCACACACGCTTGACACCATCTGAACCAAATCAGTTTATCTTGGTGTCATCAGACCACAGGACAAGGTTCCAGAAAACCATGTCCTTAGTCTGCTTGTCTTCAGCAAACTGTTTGCGGACTTTCTTGTGCATCATCTTTAGAAGAAGCTTCCTTCTGGGATGACAGCCATGCAGACCAATTTGATGCAGTGTGCGGAATATGGTCTGAGCACTGACAGGCTGACCCCCCCCCCCTTCAACCTCTGCAGCAATGCTAGCAGCACTCATACTATCATTGTCTATTTCCGAAAGACAACCTCTGGATATGACGCTGACAGGGGCAGACTGACAACTCATGGGGCCCCCGGGCAATAGGGGATCATGGGGCCCCTGTGTCTTCACCCACACTCAAACCACACCCAAAAAAAAGCCTATGAAAGGTACCAGGGGTAACTTATGGGGCCCCCTACTGACCCGGGGCCCTCGGGCAGTGCCCGAGTTCCCTAATGGTCAGTCCGCCCCTGGACGCTGAGCACGTGCACTCAACTTCTTTGGTTGACCATGGTGAGCCCTGTTCTGAGTGGAACCTGTCCTGTTAAACCGCTGTATGGTCTTAGCAACCATGCTGCAGCTCAGTTTCAGGGTCTTGGCAATCTTCTTATAGCCTAGGCCATCTTTATGTAGAGCAACAATTCTTTTTTTTCAGATCCTCATAGAGTTCTTTGCCATGAGGTGGCATATTGAACTTCCAGTGACCAGTATGAGAGAGTGAGAGCGATAACACCAAATTTAACACACCCGCTCCCCATTCACACCAGAGACCTTGTAACATTAAGGAGTCATATGACACCGGAAAGGGAAAATGGCTAATTGGGCCCAATTTGGACATTTTCACTTAGGGGTGTACTCACTTTTGTTGCCAGCAGTTTAGACATTAATGGCTGTGTGTTGAATTATTTTGAAGGGACAGAAAATTTACATGTTATACAAGCTGTACACTGACTACGTCACATTGTAGCAAAGTGTCATTTCTTCAGTGTGATAGAATAAAATATTTACAAAAATGTGAGAGGTGTACTCACTTCTGTGAGATACTGTATGTGTGCAGCTCTAGTACATATGACTACAACACTGGGTACGGAGAGCATTTAAAAGAGTAGGATTGATTGAAGGTGCTCTCTGTTCTTGTCTTCTACATATGCCCATAAAGTGCTAAAATATGTGCCAGTGTATTTACTTAGCAGCTTTGCTAGGACCAGCCCATTTGATAGAAGCTGGGAGAGGTGAATAAAAGGAACTGTCCAGCACATATCTTGACACATACTATTAGAACTATACCACTGAACAATGGCATCTGGCTTCACTGGTCCTCAGGTCTACCAACAAAACTTTGATCCTCAGGTCTACTTAGAAACCTATTATGGTGCCGTAACAGGAGTCTTCATTAAAGATGGCTACCTGGACTTTATTTTGAAAAAACTGCATAAAACTTTCACGACAGGTAATGCATTTTTAAGTTTTTTCAAGAAATTTTGAATGTGTGTTATCATATTTGTGCTAACAATGAATGCATGTCAGATTAAACAAGCTTTCTGTAAGTAATGTTGACCACATTGTATTGCTTTGACATTTTTGTATAGTTTATCTTTATATGGTAAAGGTAATACGCCTGCTACAGTAAGCTAAGGTAGCTCATATTTAGTTATCAAATATATTAGACACTATTGACATGCACTTTTACCAGTGACTGAGGTGGTGCAGCAATCAGGATAGTGAAGCACTGGTGACATATAAATGGGTAACATGGCGGATAAGTGGAAAGCAGCCTTCCCTTGCAGCTTTAGGCCCTTGAGTTGAATCCCACCAGGGACCCTATCTATATGGAGGTGGTACATTCTCACTATGCTTAGGTTTGTTTCCTCAAAAAAAAAGCCCCAAAAATGTACCAGTAGAAGGTAAATTAATTGGCTTTAAAGTGTTACTAAACCCAGGACCCTGCAGTCACTATATCTGGTCTGCAACTGTACACACAAAATGGAAATTCAATTATTATAGTGAATATAAACTGCTAAATACCTTTTCTCATCAGCAGTATATAGCAGTCTAGGGACTTCTATCAGTATCCAGCTGAGCACTGGTTAAAGCTTGTAGGAGGAGTTTTCATTCTGCTCTGATTGTCCTATGAGGCTGCACAACCCCTGACCCTCTGTCTGGACAGTGTATATTGGCCCTGTGCTGATCAAACAGCTTTTTTTACATAATGTGGAGGATTAACCCCGTAGGTTCCACAGTGAGTATAACAAACATGCTTTACTCCATACACAGACTGATTTTACTGATGTGCATTTAGTAACACTTTAAAGCTGAGTTCCATTTTACATAGTTAGTTACATTAGTCCAGCTTAGGCCACTGTAAGCATGTATAGAGATGGTACATTCGTACCATGATAGAAAAATTAAAAAAAAAAAAAGATCCTTCCAGGCTTCTGTCTTGTAAATAAGGGGAGGAGAGCTCACCACAAAATCCAAAATCCTCCGCACATAAAAAATGGCTTTTGCCCAACATCTCGAACCCAAAATATTTGAAACATAAAAAGAAAAATCTCATTGTGATTGAATATTGACAGTGATCATTGACAGCAATAATGATCCTTTATTGGTTAAAATAACACACAAACACAATGGCATTAAACCCAATATAAAAGAAAGTTATGGGTCAGAGGTAGTGACCCTGGATCCAATGAATCAAATGTCATCCAGGGACTGCTATGAGCGGTTCTATGAAGCATAACATGTTATCTCCATATACAGTAATTGCAGGAAATAGATATTCATTCCTACTTCGGTTGATTTACTAAATGAATAGAAATTGTTCAATTAGCTTAGTAAATACTGTAAAAATAAGCTTTGTTTACTTCAATTATCCAGCTCTGTGCACGCGAAAAATCAGTTGTTTTTTTAATTCCACGATTGGATATTCAAAGCTAAAGCAGAACTGCACTGCACTGCATCCGACTCTTCTCACCCACCCCCCTAAGGATCGCAGTGATCTACAGGCCTCCCGGACCCATAGCCCGCTTCCTGGATGACTTCGCCGCCTGGCTTCCCTTCTTCCTCTCCTCTGAGCTCCCCACCATCATCCTCGGGGACTTCAACATCCCCATCAACGACAACACCCCGGCTACTTCCCAATTCCTCCACCTAACCTCCTCTTTCGCGCTCACACAGCACACTCAATCCTCCACCCACCTCGGAGGGAACACCCTGGACCTCGTCTTTTCCCACCTCTGTACCCTCAACCAGTTCGCGAACACCCCCTTCCCTCTCTCCGACCACCACCTCATCACCTTCTCCATCTCCCCTTCCCCCAACTCCCCCCCTCAAAAACGCCAAACCATCACCAGCCGCAACCTCCGCAACCTGAACCCGGCCCCCCTCCACTCTGCCGCCGACTGCCTACACGACAGCATCCTCTCACTGTCATGTCCTGACATAGCCACCACCTTGTACAATGACTCACTGTCAGCTGCCCTAGACTCTCTGGCACCCCTTACCACACGCATCATCAAACCCAGACCGCTTCAACCCTGGCAGACCGACAGCACTAAACGCCTCAAACGTCGCAGTCGCGCACTGGAGAGACTGTGGCGCAAAACCAGGTCCCCTCATACTTTCTCCCTCTACAAATCTGCATTTCTTACCTACACCTCCTCCCTCCACGCCGCCAAGCAGGCCTACTTTGTTAACCTAATAAACACCCTCTCCTCCTGCCCCCGCCGACTCTTCTCCACCTTCAACTCCCTGCTCTCCCCCCCCCCTCCTCCACTCAGTACCTCTCTCACCGCCCACGAAATTGCCACCCATTTCCACAACAAGATTGACGCTATCCGTAAGGACATCGTCAACTTGCAATCTACCTCCCCACCTAGCCTCCTCGCCCCCGTCACCCCTTCATCTCCCCCCTCCTCTGCCCTCACAACCGCACTGCCCCCCTCCTCTCCCAATGCCCCGCCCACCATAACCCCCCCCGCACTGCACTCCCTCAGCCCTGTCACTACTGAGGAAGTCGCCAAAGTCCTCTCAAAAGCCCGCCTCACTACCTGCCCCCTGGACCCTATCCCCTCTCAACTCCTCCGGTCACCCCCCTCTTCCCTCATCCGCTCCCTCACCCACATCTTCAATCTCTCCCTCTCTACTGGCGTATTCCCCTCCCCCCTAAAGCACGCGCATATCACCCCCATCCTCAAAAAGCCCTCCCTGGATCCCGCGGACCCCAACAACCTCAGACCCATCTCCCTGCTGCCACTCACCTCCAAGCTCCTTGAACGCTTAGTCTACGATCGCCTAAGCTCCCACCTTACTGACAATAACCTCCTTGACCCTCTACAGTCCGGCTTCCGTCACCTACACTCCACTGAAACCGCCCTCCTCAAAATCACTAACGACCTACTCAACGCCAAAGCCAAGGGCGACTACTCTGTCCTCCTTCTCCTGGACCTCTCTGCGGCCTTCGACACAGTTGACCACCCCCTCCTTCTTAATAAACTACTCTCCCTTGGCATCGGAGATGCTGCTCTCTCTTGGTTCTCATCCTACCTATCCCGACGCTCCTTCAGTGTCACCTACAATGGTGCCACCTCCCCCTCCCTCCCCCTCTCTGTTGGGGTCCCCCAAGGCTCTGTCCTTGGACCCCTTCTCTTCTCCATCTACACCTCCTCCCTGGGCAAACTCATACAATCTCACGGCTTCAACTATCACCTCTATGCTGACGACACCCAAATCTACCTCTCCACCCCTCACCTCACCCCCACTATCTCCGCCCGCATCACTCACCTCCTAAATGACATCTCAGACTGGATGTCGCTACATTTCCTCAAGATTAACCTCTCCAAAACCGAGCTTCTCGTCTTTCCCCCTGCCCACACCCCCCCCCCCATCCTATCCATCATCACCAACAACTCCACTATCACTTCCGCCCCGCAAGCCAAAGTCCTTGGCGTCATTCTTGACGCGAACCTCTCCCTCCAACCGCATGTCAAATCACTCACAAACACATGCAGGCTCCATCTTCGCAACATTGCCAAGATCCGCTCCTTCCTCACCCCAGACACCACCAAACTTCTAGTACACTCCCTCATCATCTCACGCCTTGACTACTGCAACTCCCTCCTCACTGGCCTACCCAAGTGCAGGCTCTCCCCGCTCCAGACCATCCTGAACTCAGCTGCCAGACTCATCCACCTTACCACCCGCTCCACCTCTGCCACCCCCCTCTGCCTCTCCCTCCACTGGCTCCCGATTGCCCAACGCATCAAATTTAAACTCCTTACCCTGACCTACAAAGCCGTTCACAACACTGCCCCTGACTACCTCACCAATCTGATCACCAGGTACCACCCTACCCGTACCCTTCGCTCCTCACAGGACCTCCTTCTATCCTGCTCCCTGGTCTCCTCCTCCCATGCACGACTGCAGGACTTCTCCAGGTCCTCCCCCATCCTCTGGAACTCACTGCCCCAATCCATCAGACTGTCGCCTTCTCTATTCACATTCAGGCGCTCCCTCAAAACCCATCTCTTCAGGGAAGCCTACCCCACCCTCACCTAACGGCCATCCTCCCTCATTCCTCCTACCACTTCATCCCCCCCAGCCACTTCCTACTGTACCTTTACCCCCTCCCTCCTAGATTGTAAGCTCGTAAGAGTAGGGCCCTCTTACCCCTCGTACGCTGTCTGTCTTTGTTGTACTGTGCCATGTATTGTCCCCCCCTATTGTACAGCGCTGAGCAAACCCTTTGGCGCTATATAAACTCGTAGTAATAATAATAAGTAATAATAACTTTATCCATAACAACTTGATTAAAAAACAGAATGTTCTTTAGCAAAGAACATACACTCACCGGCCACTTTATTGGGCACACCTGTTCAATTGCTTGGTAACACAAACTTCTACTCAATGCATTTAGGCATTTAGATGCGGTGAAGACAACTTGCTGAAGTTCAAACCAAGTATCAAAATGGGGAAGAAAGGGGATTTCAGTGACTTGGAACGTGGCATTGTTGTTGGTGCTAGACAGGCTGGCCTGAGTATTTAACCTCCTTGGTGGTATTCCCGAGTGTAGCTTGGGGTAAAATTTCTATACCAAAAGCGGTAACCCCGAGCTACACTTGGGCTTACCATGCGGCGTTGCTCTGGGGGTCCCTGCAGCACTTACCCTGTCCTTCGCTCCCGCGATGTGTCCCCTGCAGCGTCCCCGGCCATCTCCTCCGGCCGATGCCGGCATCCGGCTTCGTGTTCCGGTCCCTGTGACGTCGGGACGTACGGGCGCCGGAATCGGCAGCAAATTTGAAATTTGTAAAAAATGTCATTTTTGCTGTCATTGCTGTTTCAATGCATTTCACATACATTTTGTCCCTACTGCTTTGTCCTGTGCCCTGCCTGCATTTTGAATGTTCTTTCTGCCTGGAAACTTAGAAAAGTGCACGGCGTCCAAAAAGCGTCCCTTTATGTCAAAAGCAGTTTTAGACCGGCTAGAGAACAGCGATAGTAAATCAGAACCACTTGCAGAATTGAGTAATAATGATTCGTGGGGGAAATTTGTCATCAGACACTGAAAACGATTTTGCGACTTTGCTCAGCGATGTGCGAATTTGCCTCTGTATTTCAAATTTCAGTGTTTTTGGTTTGATTATATTATTGAATTAAATGTATTATTATTATATTATTATTTTTTATGATTATTTATTAAATTATAATTTACGATATTGTGTTTCAAATTTTATCCTACCCGGGATGTTTACTAGACTCTTGTTCGGACAGATTTCAGTGAGTTATTCCTAAAAATTACAGCCTACAATAAAAAACTACATATTTCCATGCAAAAAAATGGTACCGCTTTCAGCACAAAAAAATCGGAAAGAATCATACCGCCAAGGAGGTTAAAAAACTGCTGATCTACAGGGATTTTCTTGCACAACCTTTTCTAGGGTTTACAGAGAATGGTCTGAAAAAGAGAAAATATCCAGTGAGTGGCAGTTGTGTGAACGAAAATGCCTTGCTGATGTCAGAGGAGAATGGGCAGACTGGTTGTTGCAACATTCAGATGGTAGGGTCAGAATTTGGCACAAACAACATGAAAACATGGATCAATCCTTCCTTGTATCAATGGTTCAGGCTGGTGGTGATATAATGGTGTGGGGGAGATTTTCTTGGCACTAGCAAGGTGTACCTAATTAAGTGGCCAGTGCTGTAATTAGTTTGTGCTGTAACTTGCCTCCTGCATTGTTCCTGTTTCTTCTTGCTGGAGGCTGTCATTTTGCTGAAGACCAGGGCCCCTGAGCAGCAGTAAACCTTTAGGCTGTCAGCAGATTGGCCTCTAGTGACTCTGATTTTAGGCACAGTGCCAAAAATAGAGAGCAACTGAGCATGTGCAGAGCAGGGCTAGTCATTGTATTACTATATTTTAAACAGTATAGGCACTTATGTGTGGCTATACCTACAAAAGAGCCCTGAAGACATCTATCAAGACTTAGTTTTTTGAATAAAGTTTCAATTTAATGCAGAATAAACCTATTTACCAAGCAAAGTGTGCATTCGCTGTGGCCAAAACATTAAGTACAAAAAAGAACATTGCTGATCAATGTTTTTTTTTTATGCTGATGGTGACTTTAATAGGTTTCAGCTGTGTGAAAGACATGTCTTTGTAACATAAATTGTTGATACTCTGAATATTCCCATCTACAGGCACATTAGATCAGACAGTTCCTAAGGCAGCGGTTCTCAACCTGTGGGTCTCGATCCCTTTGGGGGTCAAACGGTCCTTTCACAGGGGTCACCTAAGACCATCGGAAAACACATATTTCCGATGGTCTTAGGAACCGAGACACTGCTCCTCTATCCGTCTCCAGGCGGGTCCGCCCACATGCAGATACGCCCACATATGAGTACCTGGCGTGATGACATCATCACGCCAACCCCATCACATACACCCCCTACAAATACAGTTGTATGTGAAAGGGTTGGCACCATAATGTACTTATGTGGACCAGTCACACATGTGTAAAGAGCAGCTACTGTGTAGAAAGCAGCTGCTGTGTTGAAAGCAGCAGTGTTGGAGGTAAAACGACACTTCATGAATTCTAATTATAAATGTTTTTGTGATTAATCACTATGCTTTAATTATGTCCAATTTGTAAAAATGAAAATACATCCTGCATATCAGATATTTACATTACGATTCATAATAGTAGCAAAATTACAGTTATGAAGTAGCAAAGAAAATAATTTTACGGTTGGGGGTCACCACAACATGAGGAACTGTATTAAAGGGTCGCAGCATTAAGAAGGTTGAGAACCATTGTCCTAAGGGGTTGGTGAGAGATCATCTCTTCAAAGCAGACTGTAGGCACTTCTCTTTTTTTAGTTATGTATCCTTAAAAATTCCATAGTTGCAATTTTGAACTAGCATCTCATTCTGTCTTTGGCTCCAGTAATCTATATACAACGAAACATCAACAGGAAAAGATAAGGGCAGCTCTGTGTAAGCAAAGGTCTACTGCAGAGGCCACCAAACCTTCTACACAATGGGCCAGTTTACTGACGTTCAGAATTTAGGGGGAGGGGGGGTGTAAGGAAAAATGTCTTATTAACTGGCATCCATTTTGTTTAATGTCTCCATTTTAGATGTGTGAACAAGTTAGTCTCGTTTTTATATGTCACTTGTAACAACTCTTTGTTTCAGTTTCCATTCTGAACTGCCTTATATGGTGGTCTTCAGTCATTTGTGGTTGTTATCTTTCTTGATAAGAGTGCAATGTTTCATTGGTCATTACAATATTTCGTTGGTCATTCTGAGTTTGTAAAAACTGTTAGTACGCATTAAACTATCAGAGATTTAGCTTGCACACTTCGGTGTCCTGGAGCTTTATTTCTTCTGAGCTCAGAGGCTGGGAATATCTGAGGACATTTAAAGGGCTACAGACATAGGTTGGACTGTGGCCAGTGAGAGTAGAAAATGCCCTGGCATCAGTGGGAGTAAACAATGCCCCATCATTGGTTTGAGTGGGAAGAAATGTGCCTCCTTGTTGGAATGCGTGGAAGAAATGATGCCCCATCGATGGTGTCAGTGGAAAGAATGGTGCATTATCACTGGTGTCAGTTGGAGGAATAGTATCCCAAGGTCCGGATAAAGGCAGCAAAGGGCCACAACTGGCCCCATGGCCACAGTTTGGAAACCACTGCTCTACTGTATTGCACTGTGCTGTCAGGTTAAAACTGGGGGTTAGAAAACGGGAAGAAAACACAGGGATATCCTCATTGATGGACTGCTACTCGTTCATTGACATGCCATGGAAGGTTGGTGACTTAGCTTAAGTGCAATAGATGAAATAAGGATCAATGACCTGGCTATGCTACCTAGATCACAAAAATGGCTAAACAAAATCACAAACCTTTTAATTTGTTAGCCAGGTCAAACCTGTAAATAACACTTGTAGATTTGTCTATCTGGAGATCAGCTTTATGCCTGGGAACAGTTATCCCTACTGGCCAGAAGTCATAATCAGAACTGTTTGGGTCAAAAGAAAGATGATCTGGTCAACCTATTTAACTAAGTACACAACATGCCCTACTTTTGGTTCTCCTATAATTAACCACTTCCCAACCACGCTATAGCAGAACTACTGTTACAGGGAGGCAGGGCTGCGCAAAGTCATGTATATGTACGTGATTTTGTATTTCTGGGTAGGGGGCACGCACGCCGCCCTACCTGCGCCACCAATACAGATCTCTCCCCTGTCAACACCAACATGCTGCTTTGCATTGCTCTGTATAGCAGAGCATTACAAAGCAGCATGCTTACACAGTAAATCACACACAGCACACATAGTAAAACAGCACAAACCACACAATTAACCCTTTGATCACCCCAGATGTTAACCCCTTCCTGCCCAGTGTCATTAGTACAGTGTCAGTTCTTTTTATTAGCACTGATCACTGTATTAGTGTCTCTGGGGATGTCAGTGGCAGTTAATCAGTTCCCCCCCAGTGTCAGAATGCCCGCCGCAGGCCCAAAGTCCTGCTATAAGTCACTGATCGCCGCCATTACTAGTATAAAAAAAAAAAATAAATTCCAGTATATATACCGCCATTTGTAAACGCTATAACTTTCACGTAAACCAATTAATTAACACGTATTGGGATTTTTTTTTTTTAGCAAATACATGCCACAGAATACATTTTGGCCTAAATTTATGACGAAATTTGGTTTTTAAAATTTTTTTTACTGGATATGTTATAGCAAAAAGTAAAAAATATATATATTTTTTCAATTGTTGGTCTTCTTTTGTTTATAGTGCAAAAAATTAAAACCACAGAGGCAATCAAATACCACCAAAAGAAAGTTCCATTTGTGAGAAAAAAAGGACATATATTTAATTTATGTGCAGTGTTGTCAGTTAAAGTAACACAGCACTGTATAGCAAAAAATGGCCTGGTCAGGAAGGGGGGTAAATCCTCTGGAGGGCAAGTGGTGTTCTTTCTAGTGGAGATCTCATTTTAAGTTGTATTTAATTATTTTCTTTTCTCTTTTTGGGGTCTATGTATAAAACATTTGGTGGATGGATATCAGCAGCATTCATGCAAACTGGCTGAGATTTCCCTGTATTGTTTTTTTCTAATGAATTATATGATTAATTCCTATATTGCCAGCTCCATCAAGTGGATAAAATGCAATACACGTTCTCACCAGGGGCAGACTGACCATTTGGAAACTCGGGCACTGCCTGAGGGCCCGGGGTCAGTCCCCATGAGATGCCCCTGGTACCTTTTTCATAGGCTTTTTTGAGTTTGGGCAAGGACACAGGGGCCCCATGATCCCCTATTGCCCGGGGGCCCTATGAGTTGTCAGTCCTCCCCTGGTTCTCACTGAGCTATTTCACAAAGCTATACTGCATTTTGGCCACCAGAAGGAGCTGACAATATAAGCATTAATCTATTATAAAAAATGCAGGAGCATTTCGGCCAGCTTGCATTCATGCCTCTGATACTTGGCCACCAATAGACCCCAATGACTTTTTCATCATCTCAGAACTATATTGAATGCCAAATGTTTATAGTCAAGTCATTTCTTTTGTGTTCCACATTCATGTTGTGTTCTGTTGCACAAGATGGTGTTAGAGGGGAGTCGATGATTGATATTGGTCCTGGACCTGCTATTTACCAAGAGTTGTCTGCCTGTGAGGCTTTTAAGGAGATCACTGCAGCCGATTTCACTGACCGCAACAGAGAATACCTGGAGAGATGGAGGAGAAATGAGTCGGGGCTATTCGACTGGACACCGGCCTTGAAGCTTGTTTGTGATCTAGAAGGTCGCAGGTATGAAAATAAATGTATGCTAAAGTATATGTGAACCCTAACAAAGAACGTCTCTTAATGGGTTCTTGACCAAATGTGGAAAATTTACCATTGAGAGCTTTTTATCTGTTCTATAAATGCAAAATGTACTTGGTGTCTTATAAATATATGCAGCGCTGAGAATCAAATAACATATAAAGTATAAGCAAATATATTTGCGCTGTAAGGCGATAAAGTTATATTAAAGTGCAATGAACATCTGCGGACGTTAGCTGTGCAGGTAGTGAACTTAGTAATATGAATAAGCACATAGGTCCCAAACTCTATATAGAAGTGAAAATCGTGACTCCAGTGATGTGAAAATGAGTGTACATTGCACTAACCAGATAGCACAATGTTGTGCGCGTTTGAGTACTTAAACCAGTCCTGGTCCTCTGGGTATGGAAAGATGAAATCCAAGGATCAACTGGCCAACCAACCGAAAGACAGGTAATCCTATGGTCATCAATCTCCAGGGATCAGGAACACTCAGCCATCTACCAGGGGGATCACTCTCCAGGTAACAAGTATCATGTATAACCACCAGGGGGGTCACTCTCAATGGCAGATGCAGAGCAGGACAAGAATCCTAGGGAGGAGCCAGGGTGGTGACGTCACGCCGCACAGGCCACGTGTCAGGTCGGCAGCCATCTTAACTTCTGTTATACCACACTGTGAGTGCTGTATTATCTGGATCTCTTTTTGCTTGGCAATTAATAATCAATAAACATACTATTAGCATTTTCTGTTTGGGCTTGTTTGATTGCGAGCTCCCCCCTTAAGGTGGATTCTTGTCCTGCTTTGCATCTGCCATTGAGAGTGATCCCCCTGGTGGTTATACATGATACCTGTTACCTGGAGAGTGATCCCCCTGGTGGATGGTTGAGTGCTCCTGATCCCTGGAGATTGATGACCATACGATTACCTGTCTTTCGGTTGGTTGGCCAGTTGATATTAGTTACATTTTCCAACACTTTCTGTGGACTACAGAACCCTTTCCATCTATGTTCTGGGGAAGAGGAGAGGGGAAGGCTTCTTTATTCCTGTCCTGTTTCCTTTGTCCTGATATAGTACATTGAGTCAGTAAGCTGGCAAAGCACATAGAATAATTCTTGCTCCCCTTCTCCTACTGTCCTCAATCCATCTGCTGATAGAACAGAGCCTTGTGGAGGAAGGAGGAGGAGCCTAACTATGGCGGCAGGTGAGAGCGCGATGTGAACGCTCTCCACAGGATAGCCACTCTCCCTCCCCAAATGTTCCCCGAGTAAAGCTGCGAAGGTGCCCGGGCAAAAACTCACGGGCGAGAGGGGCCCCCCGAAGAGAACTTCGAGGACAGAGCTGCAGGAGTCCACGACTGAGGGACGGACGATACCTCCCGCCCGAGACTGCTGGGAATCCAGGTGACGCGCGACAGTCACGTGATCTCCCGAAAGGGAGCTCTGGGAGACAGAGAAGCCGGCCGGTTCTCCGACACAGGGGGAGAAGCCGGCTTCCTCACTGACAGGACACGTGATACCGGCTCAGCGTCCCGGTGAAAGGAGAAGAGGAGAGATTTGGCTGCTCTCCGGTGGAGTTAGAGAGACATCAGCGTGGGAGAAAGGAGACCCTGTCTTCCGGATACCTGTGAGAGAGGTAGAAGGAGGAAAAAGGAGACCCGGAGAGACCCCCCCCCCCCTCCTTCAATCGAGGGGAAGAGGAGCAGAGCCAGAGCAGAGGACAGAGACCCTAAAGGACAACTTCCCTGGAAAGGCAGCTGGAATGTGGGTGAGTGAGAGTGGATGGACTGTATATTAAATCCGTGTTATGGACAGTTTATTAAAGCAGCAGAAGTAATTATAGACTGGGGGAAAAAAGAAAAAAAAAAGAGAGAGGGGGAAATATCAAGGAAATCGATGAAATTAGAACCTCTCTAAAAAGACCCATTATAGCATATACCCTAAAGCCTTAAAGAAAAGGGTCTGGACATATATAGAAAAGATGAAGAGTAAAAATAGCAAAGGGAGTGGTCCCAAACACTCCCAATCTGGAACAATCAGAAAATTTACGTCTCAAGGCAATGTGACCCCAGAAAGAACTCAGGAGATAGCAGAAAAAAGTATAATGGAAAACAGTATGGATAAGAGTACCAGATCGCCTGGGGAAATGGATAATAATAGCCAACAAATAATAGAAGGAATAGAGCTAAGAGTAAAGGAAGGAGAACTACAAATCCCAAATAAAAAGGAGATGGCAGAAATGTTTGGAAATTTGGAAAAATCAATTAAACAAGAGATGGGAATAATTCGGAAAGACTTGGGACATCTTTTGTCCAGAGTAGAAGAAACAGAAGAAAAAATTAAAAAACACGCTCAAGCTATTCCTGAACTGAGAAATCAAATAATGGAGATTAGGCAAGAACAGAAAAAGTTGGGATATAAGTTGGAGATACAAGGTAACATGTACAGGAAAAATAACCTCAGGATAAAGGGAATCCCGGAGCTTACACAAGAAGAAGATCTAAGAGAGACAATACAAAAAATTTTTAAATCCATCATGGGTAGACCTAGAACTGAGTCATTTATATTGGACAATATATACAGGTTAGGAAGGTTCCAACGAGATCGGATGGAAGAGAGACCGAGAGATGTAGTGGTACAATTTAATAAAAATGGAGAGAGAGAAGAAGTATGGAAGAAGATAAAAGGAAGAGCTAGTATTGAATATGAAGGAAAAAACTTGCAAATTTTTGCAGACTTGACACCTGAGACATTATTGAGAAAAAGATCATTGAGACCACTAATAGAACAGATGAAAAAACAAAATATACAATATAGATGGAATAGCTCGATGTGTCTAATCGGATGGAAGAATGGAGTCACTGCATATCTGAGATTTCCAGAGGAATTAAGAGACTTTTTTGATAAACTTAATATTCAAAGAATAGAAATTCCAGGTTGGGAGGAAGAAGAAGAGGGAGAGAAATATGCTGAGGGAAAAGAGGAATGGCAGCAAGTTAGAAGAAGAAATAGAGAATAAATAGATAGGGGAACATCGGGGGAAATGGGGAGTAGGTGAACCGTACAAGGTTAGAGTTCCACCTCAGGGTCAGGATCCAAATGTGGCATTTGGCTCACAAAAGGATTAGATGGAATAAAAATAGGCCCAATGGGGGTGGGGGGAGATGGAGGGGGAGTAGATGTGGGAGGGGGGGGGAATGGGGGTGGGAGGATGGTATAGGGGGAAGGTTTTAAAAATACTTTGCATAGGGATGAGATGTATTCAAGAATCATGGAAGATATAAAATTTATAACATATAACGTAAAAGGGTTGAATAGTCCTGGGAAGAGATTTAAGCTATTTAAGGAATTACAACATAGAGAAGCCTCAGTAGTTTTTTTACAGGAGACGCATCTTGAGATTAAGTCAAACATCAAATTAAATACTAGAAATTATCCAACATGGTTCTATGCAGACTCCCCAATTAAGAGAGCCAAAGGGGTGGCAATTGGGTTCGCTAAAAATATAAGGTGGGAGGTGGAGGAAAGAGAGACAGACCCTGAGGGGAGATTCTTATTTTTGAAAGGTAGATTACAGGAAATGGAGTGTACAATAGCAAATATTTATTGCCCAAATAAGAGACCAGAGGTATACCTGAAAGGGATATTAAGAAAACTGAGGGACTTTAAAAAAGGAAGGCTGATAGTGGCGGGAGACTTGAATTTATGTCTAGATCCACAGATGGATACAACATCTCGTGTGCAACGGGAGGGAGGTAGGTCTATGAGGATCTTGAAGAAGGAGATATATGAGGGTCAACTAGTAGATATATGGAGGATAATGCATGGAAAGGAAAAAGACTATACTTTCTTCTCTAATGCACACGAGATTTATTCAAGACTGGACTATATAATGGTAGAACATCAACTTATTGAAAGGGTGGCTAAAGTAGAAATAGAAACAATGACCCTCTCAGACCATGCCCCAGTTATAATGAAGTTGAGATGGGGGAAACAACTGACAAGGGGGGTGGGATGGAGATTAAACGAGGCCCTTCTATTAGATCAAGAGACTGACCAGCAGATCAGACGGGAAATGGAAAGATATTTTCAAGAGAACGAAACAGGAGACGTGTCAATGGCCACTGTCTGGGAGTCCCATAAGGTATATATTAGAGGTATATTGATTGCGTTAGGGGCAAAAAAAAAAAGGGAAAGGAGTAAGAAAATGACTGAGCTCTTAAAAGATATAACTGACCTAGAACAAATCCATAAAAATACAATAACATGTGAGATAGGACAAAAGATAATAGGAAAGAAGAAAGAACTGGAGATATTAATGGAAGAAGAGAGGAGGAGAGTACTTAATAAAGTTCTAGTGGAGAGGTATAGATGGGGAGATCGTCCAGGAAAATATTTAATGAAGGCCCTGAGAAAAAAGAAAAATAGAAATTACATAGAAAAAATAAGAAACCCCAAGGGAGAAATGGCTCACTCTACTAAAGAAATTGGGAAGATATTCAAGGAGTATTACAACAAGCTGTATAATATTAAGTCTCAAAACTTAGTAAATAATAGGGAAAATGAGAACAGAGAAAAAAGAAAGGCATATTTAAAAAATGCAGGACTACCAAAAATAGATGAAGACCTATTGAAATCCCTGGAATTAGAAATCACACAGGAGGAAATAAAAATAGCACTAAAAGACACTAAAGTGGGGAAAAGTCCTGGCCCAGACGGATACACCGTGAGGTATTATAAAAAATATAGTGAAGTATTAATACCAAAGTTGAAGGAATATATGAATGCCTTGGGGGGAGAAATGGAGATTAGACAGGAATCCCTACAAGCCCATATAACACTCATACATAAGGAAGGGAAGGATCCTACTCAATGTTCAAGTTATAGACCAATTGCACTCCTAAATGTAGATACAAAATTATACGCGAAGGTTTTAGCAAATAGGATCAAAGACTTAATGCCAGAATGGATCCAGGGAGATCAGGTTGGCTTTGTATCAGGGAGGGAAGGTAGAGATAACGGAATTAGAACCCTGTTATTGATCCAGAAAGCTAAGAAAGGGAAAACCCCGGCAGTGATTCTCTCGATCGATGCTGAAAAAGCTTTTGATAGAGTAAACTGGAGCTTTATGATGGACACCCTAGAGACCATGGGAGTAGGTAGTAGAATGAGGGAATGGATAGGAAAATTGTATAAAATGCCATCCGCGGTTATTTTGGTTAATGGTGAAAAATCTACACCTATAAGGATGTCAAATGGGACTAGACAGGGATGCCCACTGTCCCCTTTATTGTATGTGTTAACATTGGAACCCCTACTAGAAACAATTAGGAAGAACGTAGATATAAAGGGAATACAAATAGGGGAAACGGAACATAAGGTGGCAGCCTTTGCGGACGATCTGTTGTTTTATGTGGGCAATCCTAGGATAACACTCCCGAACTTAATAAAAAGCTTAAAAGAATATGGAGAAATATCAAATCTAAAAATCAACCCGACAAAAACCGAGATCTTGAATATAAATCTACCGAATAGTGAGAAAGAAAAGATAAAAAAAGAATTCCCTTTTACATGGAGAGATAGAGAGATAAAATATTTAGGAGTTAATCTTACTGCTTCATATTCAAAATTGTATAAATTAAATTATATTTCCCTTTTAAACGAGATTAAGGAGGAATTGAAGAAATTGGGAGGAGGAATCCCTTCCTGGTTAGGACGAATAAATCTGATAAAAATGATAATTGTACCCAAAGTTTTGTATAAATATCAAATGATCCCAATAAAACTCCCAGAAGCTTTTTTTAAAGAAATTAAAAAGATGATAACAAAATTTATATGGAAAAATAAAAAATCTAGATTATCGTATGACTTGATAAGTAGACGAAAAGAGAGAGGGGGACTGGGAGTGCCGGACTTTAAGAGATACTATAATGCTGTAATTTTAACAAGAATTTATGATTGGACACACAATAAAAGGGAGAAAAGATGGGTGAAGATAGAGAATGATCTGAGCGGAGTTGACCTGAGTAGAAACATATGGGCACCAGCACAATATAGAGGTTTAGAGAAAACCACGAGTGTGTTCACATTGAATGTTTTGAAGGTTTGGGATAATTTACACAAGTATATGCACTGGGATTTTAATTCACAATTAATGCCACTAAGGAATATGGAGTATTTTCCACCAGGTATTGAGGGGAGTATGGGAAAATGGATCAAAAAGGAAGACATTCAACTAAGGGATATTATGGACGGAAAGAAGTTGAAAACATTGAAAGATTTAAAAAAAGGTGGAAGGGAACTTTTTACTAAGATTGATGAGTGGAAATATCACCAATTAAATCACTTTGTTGAGGGTCTTCCGAAACCCATAAGAGGGAGAGGGGAGTGGAATTTGTTTGAGAGGTTGTTGGAATCACGAGGAGATGGAAAACGGGCCACGGCAAAAATTTATAAAATTCTCACCGAATTAGCCACGGAATTTAAACCAAGTTATATAGTAAAATGGGAAAGAGATTTGGAAGTGGAGATAGATGAAGATAAACAGAGGAAGATATATAGACTCACACACGAGAATATTAGCATGAGAGAGGTGGAGGTAAATTATAAGAGTTTAGTAAGATGGCACATCACACCAACTATGGAGTACAAAATGGGTATAGAGAGAACACAAGAGTGTTGGCGTGGTTGTGGAGAGATGGGTACATGGTTTCACATTTGGTGGGAATGCCCAAAGATACAAAATTTTTGGAAGACAACAGTAAACTTAATTGAGAAAATCTCAGGAATAAAGATTGGATTAGACCCACAAGTGTGTCTATTACATAAAACAGACTTACCAGTGAATAAATATAAAAATTCGGGTATATGGTACTTTGTAAATGCAGCGAAGGGTTTGATACCTAAGTTCTGGCATAGCTTGGAGGTTCCGAAAGAGAAGGATTGGGTAGAGAGAGTAAATCAGATTAGTAGGATAGAGAAACTATATTATATCCAGGAAGATAAGATAGAGATATATAACAGGAGATGGGAGAAATGGGAAGATTTCGTACACCAAAGGAATATATCTGAAGTAATGTTAGGAGAAGATTCTTAATTTCATATAGAAGGAAGTAAGAGAAAAATGCAAAGTGGGAGGGGGGTGGGATGTGGTAGGGCATAAAGGTAGAGGGAAGGGAAAAGAAGAAAAAGGAGGTAATAGAAAGAGAATAAGAGTAAGAATATTATATGAGATTGTGGATGAAATGTAGTGTGTTCTTCTTGCATGTGCCTCTTTTTTTTCTTTTTATGTTTAATTATAAATATAAAAATTTAATAAATATTTGAATTAAAAAAAAAAAAGAATAATTCTTTTTCTTTTTTTTGTTTAATCAGCGGTTTGAAAAAAAAAAAAAGACCCAATTCCCCCAACCACACATTCAAAGTGGATGGGGCAATCACTCCCACTGACCTATTCAAAAAGCAATGAAAAGGGAAAAACCAATGTGCAGAGTAATCCACAACAATTACTAATAGTAACCCCGCAATTCCATTTTGGATTACTCTTTTCTAGTAAGAGCGTATTGCCAAAAGTTACTGTATGTATATAATAAAAGAGTGAGCGCTAATCCGAAAAAGCAGCTAAGCACTCTAAGTAACCAATATATACTTAAACAGAGTAATAACAACAAAAGTGCAGCGCTAAATAATAAAGTCTGAAAAATGTCCACTATAAGTCTAATTCATAAAAATGTGCCAGATGACAAGTAGAAATCAATGGTGGTAATCCGTGAAGAAAAGCAGAAATGCGCACTCACCAGAAGACAGATATAAATAAGCAGTATGCATCAAAGCTCATGGATCCTCAATCAAGGAGAAAACTGGTCTGGTCAAAATGGGTTGATCCTCCCTTAAAGATGCAGAGCTTATCCAAAAAAGATCCAGGTAGCCAGAGGTCTCCTACAGCTGGATGGATGGAAGGGGTCACCTGCTTACAGGGGGTCTTCCTCCTCTTGGTAAAAGCCTGAATTCTCAGTAAAGGACTCTGCAAAAAGGTACTCCTCTCAGGGAGTCAGGGAAGGACGCCCATAGTGTAGTATTCATAGAAAAATCACAACTGGACCACAACCATGACACCATTTAAGTCCAAATGTAGTTCTTGTCCAGCAAACCAGGGCCTAATTTCTTTGTGATATTCTTCTATGCTGGGTAACTGAATTATAAGCTCAATTATAGTGTTCTTGATGGGAATGGAACTTTAACACAACCCTACTCCCTGAGGACTGCATTTGCCTGGCTACCTCAGCATTCCTTCAAATGGACTCAGGCCTTCTTTACTGAGAATTCAGGCTTTTACCAAGAGGAGGAGGACCCCCTGTAAGCAGGTGACCCCTTCCGTCCATCCAGCTGTAGGAGACCTCTGGCTACCTGGATCTTTTTTGGATAAGCTCTGCATCTTTAAGGGAGGATCAACCCATTTTGACCAGACCAGTTTTCTCCTTGATTGAGGATCCATGAGCTTTGATGCATATTGCTTACTTATATCTGTCTTCTGGTGAGTGCGCATTTCTGCTTTTCTTCACGGATCGCCACCATTGATTTCTACTTGTCATCTGGCACATTTTTATGAATTAGACTTATAGTGGACATTTTTCAAAAGTTACTGTATGTTGTACATTTAAATTGTTTTTTATGAACTATGCCTTGATAAGCATGCAGGTCAGTTCTCCCTGTTCCTAATTACTTTTGAAGAATTAAATAGTTAACCAATTACATGATAAGAATCGGAGCATCTCCCAGAATTCAACTCAATTAAGTTTTGCTTTTTACTTGTGCTCTGATGAACAGGTAAGACATCTAAGGATTCCCTTTACTGGTTCAAGAAGTCTTTATTTTTCCCCTTTTCTATTTCTCAGATCCTATTTTCTTTTTTGTGGCTCAGTTGCCTTTTGTTGCACCCGTCCAGCACAGAAGAGCTTAGAGGTTCGTATTACTTAGTAGGGTGTAGCATATGACTAAAGCACAGGTCTGGTAGGAGCTAAGTGAGCTAATTGCAGGTGGAATGAATTTCTATTATTCACTGATCTCAAAAGGACAGTTAGCTTAAAGTGATTGTAATCATCATACGTGTCATACTTACCTGCTCTGCGCAATGGTTTTGCACAAAGCAACCCCCTATCCTCCTCTTCTCACATCCCCTGTTGGTGCTCCTAACCCCTCTCATCCTCAAACTGCTTGCTCTGGGGGCACTTATGCATGCTCACTCCTGAGCCATAAGCCACACAGAGCGTGGTTCGCCCCCCCCCCCTCCTTAAAGTCTTACTAAACCCTGGACCCTGCATTCACTATATCTGGTCTCCCCAGACCCTGCATTCACTGTATCCAGTCTCCCAGGACCCTGCATTCACTATATCTGGTCTCCCCAGACCCTGCATTCACTGTATCTGGCCTCTCCAGATCCTGCATTCACTATATCCGGTCTCCCCGGATCCTATATTCACTATATCCACTCTCCCCGGACCCTGCATTCACTATATCCGCTCTCCCCGGACCCTGCATTCACTATATCTGCTCTGGACCCAGCATTCACTATATCCACTCTCCCCGGATACAGTATTCACTATATCTGCTCTCCCCGGACCCTGCATTCACTATATCTGCTCTCTCTGGACCCAGCATTCACTATATCCGCTCTCCCCGGACCCTGCATTCACTATATCTGTGTCCCCGGACCCTGCATTCACTATATCTGGTCTCCCCAGGACCCTGCATTCACTATATCTGGTCTCCCCGGACCCTGCATTCACTATATCTGGTCTCCCCGGACCCTGCATTCACTATATCTGGTCTCCCCGGACCCAGCATTCACTATATCTGGTCTCCCCAGGACCCTGCATTCACTATATCTGGTTTCCCCGCATTCACTATATCTGGTCTCCCCGGACCCTGCATTCACTATATCCGGTCTCCCCGGACCCTGCATTCACTATATCCGGTTTCCCCGGACCCTGCATTCACTATATCCGGTCTCCCCAGGACCCTGCATTCCCTATATCTGGTTTCCCCGGACCCTGAATTCCCTATATCTGGTCTCCCCAGACCCTGCATTCACTATATCTGGTCTCCCAGGACCCTGCATTCCCTATATTTGGTCTCCCAGGACCCTGCATTTCCTATATCTGGTCTCCCAGGACCCTGCATTCATTATATCTGGTCTCCCAGGACCCTGCATTCCCTATATCTGGTCTCCCAGGACCCTGCATTCATTATAGCTAGTCTCACACGCTACACACTACATGGAAATGCAATTATTTTAGTAAATATAAACAGCTAAATACCTTTTCTCATCGGCTTTATATAGCAGTCTTCTATCAGTGTTCAGCTGAGCACTGGTTAAAGCTTGTAGGAGGAGTTTTCATTCTGCTCTGACTGTCCTGTGAGGCTGCATAATCCCTGACCCTCTGTCTGGTCAGTGCTGATTGGCTCTGTGCTGATCACGTGCACTCCCCCAAGTTAAAAAAAAACTTTCTAGCAATACACACTGAGCATGTCTCCTAGAGCTCTGTACTATCAGCAGATTGATTGGGAACAGTAGAAGAAGATCAGAGGATCAGAGAAGACAGGATCATGCAGCCTTTGTACACAGTGAGGATTAACCCCTTAGGTTTCACAGTGAGTATAACAAGTATGCCTTACTGCATATACAGACTGATTTTACTAATGTGTATATAAAGAAAATGCAGCGCTGTGTGATGTTACTATATTGCGGGCAGATATAAATAATAAATGAAACCAAAGCAAATTAATAAATTAATAAAAAAATCAATTAATAAATAAATCACAGTCCAGTAATGGTGCTCGTTGATTCCCAGTGCAAAAGTTAGAAATGCACACTAACCAGAAACGTATTAATAATACGCATGTGTATATGGTATCATGGAGATTCCCCTCTCTTTTCTGGTCTGGTAATGGGCAGGAGCTGGAGATAGTAGAGATGAAGCGCCCTCATGTGGCGAAATGGAGGTCCAGCAGGTCACAGAAATCCTTACAGAAGTGTGTGAAGTGGAAAATTCCTCCTCTCAAAGGCTGGTGCAGGGATCAATCTGGGTCTGCAGAAACTGAAAAGGCTCATCGCAGAAGACACAGGAAAGAACCCATAGTGTAGTAGGTTGATGAAAATGATTTTATTCAAGAAAAACAGGAGTGTTCAGAAAAAACTCACAATGGTGCCAGGTTTAATCAAATGACTGACCTTTTAAGATTAAAGATGGCCTCCGGGTCTCCACGTGGCACCGGCGGCGTAGTGTCAATGGCGTCCTGGGCTCCAACTGACGCGTTTCATGCGCACGCACTTCTTCAGAGGTAGAGCTGAGGATGAGTTTAGTAACACTTTAATTCAGAGAATGTATTAAAATGTTACTAAACCCTGGACCCTGCATTCACTATATCTGGTCTCCCCGGACCCCGCATTCACTATATCTGATCTCCCCGGACCCCGCATTCACTATATCTGGTCTCCCAGGACCCCGCATTCACTATATCTGGTCTCCCCAGACCCTGCATTCACTATATCTGGTCTCCCAGGACCCTGCATTCACTATATCTGTTCTCCCCGGACCCTGCATTCACTATATCTGGTCACTTTGGACCCTGCATTCACTATATCTGGTCTCCCAGGACCCTGCATTCCCTATATCTGGTCTCCCCGGACCCTGCATTTGCTATATCTGGTCTCCCTGGACCCTGCATTCACTATATCTGGTCTCTTCGGACCCTGCATTTGCTATATCTGGTCTCCCCGGACCCTGCATTCACTATAACTGGTCTCCCCGGACCCTGCATTCACTATATCTGGTCTCCCACAGTACAAACAACATGGAAATGCAATTATTTTAGTAAATATAAACTGCCAAATACCTTTTTTTTATCAGCAGTATATAGCAGTCTTGTGACTTATATCAGTGTCCAGCAAAGCATTGGTTAAAGCTTGTAGGAGGAGTTTTCATTATGCTCTAGGAGGATGCAGAACCTCTGAGATCTGTCTAGCCCTGTGCACTCTCCCAAGGAAAAAAAAATACCTCTAGCAATACACACTAAACTGAGCGTGTGCAGAGTGACTCCACATGATATGTCTTATCAGGAGATAAGAGGGGGACACTGAAGAAAGGGGTGGATCAGAGAAGTCAGGATCAAACAGCGTTTTTACACAATGCAGAGGATTAACCCCTTAGGTTCCACAGTGAGTATAACAAGCATGCGTTACTGCATATACAGACTGATTTTACTGTTGTGGGATTAGTAACACTTTAAGTCTTTGTACAGGCAAAATTCACAGCAGTAAACTTGGTTGGCACAAGACCGCAGACTTACACATTAACTTTTTATTTCTGTAGTGGAAAGCTGGCTGAGAAAGAGGAAAAGCTTCGGAAGACACTGAAAAAAGTGGTACCTTGTGATGTCACCAAAAGTAATCCTCTCCATCCACTCGTTCTACCAAAAGTGGACTGTGTCCTGACCGTTGGCTGCCTGGAATGTGCCTGTAAAGATGAGGAGGCTTATGGAAATGTTATCAAAAACCTCTCCTCTCTGATAAAAGTGGGAGGCCACCTAATCATTGGTAGTATATTAGGGAGCACCATATTCAGATGTGGAAACAAGCAGTTCTCTCTCATAAATCTCAGTGAGGCTTTCCTTAGGAAAGTCATAACTGATACAGGCTTCGTCATTGAAGACTTAGAAGTTCTGCACAGAGAGTTTGACAAACCCATGTTCGATATCTGCAATCATACCTCCGGCATCTTTATCCTGGCACGCAAGGTCAGAGACGCCTAGGGGAAACCTAGGTGGTATCAGTGCTCAGTACTTACCAGAAGGTGGAAGCAAAGCTCTGAGTTTAATTTGGAAAATGAAGACATATTTCTTTTTTTTTAAGATATATTACTAAATTCAATTTTGAAATTAAATAATAAAAAGAATAAGTAGCAAAAGTGTGAAACATATCTTGTCATGGCAACATGTAATACTAATTTTTAATTCTGTTGTGATAAATATTGAACATTTGATCTTGTAATTAACATTTTAATCCACAAAGTATTTCTGCTAACTGTCCTGCAGCTTTATTTCTGTAAAAATAAACATATACAGAAAGCTGTTCATCATGGGATACCCAAAAAATTTTAAATTTTTATTTGGCCACTTTTTAAGCTGAACACAAAGCATGGAACTGGTTAGACAATTTTTTATGGAGAGAAAACTGCACTAGTGTACAAAAAAATAATATCTGTGAGAAATGCTGCAAATGTACTAGGAGATATTTTCCATAGTAAAAAAGTAATAATTAAACCATGTTGAGCTAATTAAAAAAAAAACTCAAATTCATACATGAGACTCCAAAATAAATAAACAGGTCCCAAAATAATAATGTGAAATTCCTCAAAGTCTGACCAGCTTTATACTTTCTTTATACATTGTAAAAAATACACTTTATGGTTTACATTTGGTCTGACCAGCTTGACATACAAACCTTGTAACGTTAATTTTAAAAACTCACGCATTAAATTCCAAAATAAACATTTAAAAAGTCCCAAAATTAATAATGTGAACATTCACAAAGAAAAAGGGCCATCAGAAATGTTTGAAATAAAACCTATGGAGTGCGTAGAATATTACTTTCTTTATATATTGTGAAAAATACACTTTATTGTATACATTTGGTCTGACCAGCTTGACAAATAAACCTTGTTACGTTAATTTTAAAAAATCATGCATTAAACTCCAAAATAAATACATTTAAAAAGTCCCAAAATGAATAATGTAAAAGTTCACAAAGAATAAGGCCCATCAGAAATGTTAGAAATAACACATATGCAGTGTGAAAAATACAACTGTCTTTATACATTGTGAACAATACACTTTATTGTATACATTTGGTCTCACCAGCTTGACAAATAAACCTTGTTTCGCTAATTTAAAAAACTCATACATTAACTCTAAAATAAATAAATTAAAAAAGTCCCAAAATTATTGTATACCAGCTTGACAAATAAACCTTGCTGCATTCATTTAAAAACTCAAATTAATCTCCAAAATAAAAAAAAAATGAAAAGTCCTAAAATTAGTAATGTGAATGTTCACAAAGAATAAGGCCCATCAGAAATGTTAGAAATAATACCTATACAGTGCAAAGAATATTACTTTCTTTATATATTGTTAAAATTACACTTTATTGTATACATTTGGTCTGACCAGCTTGACAAATAAACCTTGTTTCGCTAATTTAAAAAACTCATACATCAAACTCTAAATAAATTAAAAAAGTCCCAAAATTAATAATGTGAAAGATCACAAGGTGTAAACACAACCATTTAATTCACCAAATGTTCTTGGGAAATGTGTAAGGATAGATGTAAACAAAACCATATAATGAATTCAAAAATGATATCCTGGCACTTTTCCCAAGAACATTTGGTGAATTAAATGGTTGTGTTTACACCTTGTGAACCTCTACATTATTTTGGGACTTTTTTCATTGATTTATTTTGGAGTTTGATGTATAAATTTGTGTTTTTTTTAATCTGAACATAGTTCATTTAGCAAATTTTGTACTATGGAAAATATCTCCTAGTGCGTTTGCAGATTTTCTCACTAATATTATTTTTTTCTTTTTACACTAGCGTGGTTCTCTCTCCATAAAAATTTGTATAACTAGCTGTATGCTTTGTTTCCAGCTTAAAATACAGTCAACTAAAAATTTAAATTTTTTTGGTACCCCATCTGGAGTTTAATGTATGATTTATTTTTTTTTTTTAATTAGTGCAGCAAGGTTAATTTATCAAGCTGGTCAGACCAAATATATACAATAAAGAGTAATTTTCACAACGCTGCATAGGTATTCTAAAATTTCCAATGCACTTTATTCTCAAAAATAATTTAGCATTGAAGCAACACACTCAATTTATTTGGTAATATTTTTAAGATACAATAAACTAGCAGGGAAAACATTAAAAAAATAGGAAAGGACTCATTGGAATATGAAGCATTGCAGGTGTACAGATGCACAGTCACAGTAGGGATTCTTATTTGTACAATGCCTTCATCTCACTGTACCTATATACAAAGCAGAGCGACTTTTTCTCACACTGGTGGATTACCATTCAGCCTCTCCAAGGAAATGAAGCCCAGCTGGGGAAGCTATGGAACTGATGAGGGACTGCACACAATGCAATCCAGCTCTGGTTGCATGTACAGTTCTTAGCCATATGGCTCAATATGTTTTTGTATACCAGAAAGAAAAAACACACAAAAGGAGGAAACAAATTCCTAGCGCTTTACCACCAGACTTTTATTCTATTCTAAAAACAATTATATACTCACAAACCTAGAAATTAGCAGGCACATCAAACAACATAGACCCCAGCCGTAGGTTATGTCATCTCATTGTATGCTGAATGTTTGGAAAGCTCATGCATTTAAGGGTACAAGCCCATACTGAAAATACTGAAAAGCTGGATCAACCTGACCAGCAGGGAACTAGTATTTTCATAAAGAGGGGTTAGTAAAGGCAGACTAAAGGTTTACTCAGTACAGGTTTTCCATTCTGCTGTTTGTACGTGCAAGTTGTACAATGTGTGTGCGATGGGACCTGGCAACAAAATAGGCTTCTTTTTACTCCACAAACATCTGATTCCAGGTAACAGTGCATAGAAACAATTCTTACGCCATCTTGTCTCAGATCATTTACAATATGTATAAATGACCATCCTGCTCTCTGATGTTTTATAAATGATAGAATCATTAAAATACCTGTCTTCCAACGATCCCATTTTATTTTATTTCTGCATCAGCTAAAAGCCAGCATCTCCTCCTCCTCCTCCTCCCTGACACCAAAGTACAGCTGCTGCAGGAGGAAGATCTAGGGCAGGGGTGGGCAAACTTTTTGACTTGAGGGCCGCAATGGGTTCATATATTGGACCCGGGGGCCGGACCAAGAGTAGATGAATGATGTGTATGTGTCATCCATAGTAAGTATAGTAATATTCCCCCATAGTAAGCATAGTAATTAATCCCCCATATAGTAATTCATCCCCCATATAGTAATTAATTCCCCATATTAAGTCCCCAAGTCCCCCCTGTGTCAATTCACTTACCTTTGCTCCGCACGTTCCTCTCACCGTCTTCCCGCGCCGTTCCGGTGTAGCATGAAAATCTGTCTCCTATGAGGATCTGTCCCCCTCGACGTATCTGCGCATGTGCCAGTTTCAGGCATTAGCAGCCGATCGGCGATCTCCGGCACATGCGCAGATACGTCGAGGGGGACAGATCCTCATAGGAGACAGATTTTCATGCTACACCGGTCTTCAGGGCGGACTATGAGAGGAGCCTAGCTCTGCGGGCCGGATTAAAAGGTCCGCGGGCCGTAGTTTGCCCATTGCTGATCTAGGGGGTCTGTTATAGTACATGCCACCCGCTGACCCTCCTGTGTTTTTTTTTTTTTTTTATAACTATTGTTTTTTTATTGGTCCCTCCTGTTCTTTTTTTGTCCAGCCCCCTGTGTGCACCCCTTTCAACAGTTCTCCTAAACAAATTTGTAAAAAGTAAAAAAACAACTGACACCGGGCACTTTTAAGGTAGGCTAAGTTTGCGTTTTTACAGTGACATTTGTTTTGTTATATTTTTCTACAGTTTCCTATTTAATTAGGCATTGCTAGTTAATTTCTTTAAAAAAAAAAATCAAGTTACACTTACGGTAACATCTTTTCCAGGAGTCTTTCAGGCCAGCACTCTGAGAGACCTCGGCTCCTCCCCATCTGAGGAAACACCTCCACCTAAAATAAAAAAGCTCCACTCCCCTCTGACCTCAGTTCTCCAAGCATCCTCCGGTCACCTGGGGAGACACAATGCGAGACAACATAATCATAATAAGCCATCTTCACATAACCAATATCAACACGGGTGGGAAACCGGTGCTGGCCTGAAAGACTCCTGGAAAAGACGTTACCGTAAGTGTAACTTGATTTTTCCCCTACCGTCTTTCAGGCCAGCACTCTGAGAGGAGAAGCGAGTACTCACCCCTCGGGCGGGCTGACTGCTTGCAAGACCTTACGACCAAAGTCCTGCTCCTGCACCGAGACCAGGTCCAGTCTGTAATGCTTGGCAAATGTGTCATAGTTGGACCATGTTGCCGCTCTGCAAATCTGCCCTGGGGAAACCCCTGCTAGCTCTGCCTAGGTAGCCGCCACCGCTCGGGTGGAATGTGCCTTGATACCCTCCGGGACCTCCAGGCCTTCCGCCTGATATGCTCCTGCAGTTGCCAGCCGCAGCCAGCTGGCCAGCATCCTTCTAGACGCCTTCTTGCCTCTTCTAGCCCCCTTAAAAAAAACAAAAAGGGATTCGGTGCTTCTGAACTCCCTAGATTTCTCTAGATACTAGAGAACGCACATTCTTACATCCAAACAATGATACCTCTCCTGATCTACCCCCACCGGGTCAGGAAAAAACGAGGGAAGGACAATGTCCTGTTCCCTCTGGAAACTCCGAGCTACCTTCGGAATGAAGGACGGGTCTGGTGTGAAAACGATTCTGTCCAAAAAAATATGGAGATAAGGTGTTCTGATCGAGAGAGCCTCCATCTCGCACACCCTCCTCGCCGTGGTAATCGCCACCAGAAAAGCCGTTTTAATGGTGAGCTCACTTATCGGGCAGGACTCCAGGGGCTCGAACGGAGCCCTAGTCATCCCCCCGAGCACCTTGGCCAAATCCCACACCGGAAATGGTCTGGACCTCGGAGGCCTCTGCCTCACCAGAGCTTTGAAAAACCTACTCACCAACGCCTCCCTGGCCAGGGGCGTCTCTAGGAACACACTGAGGGCCGAGACCTGGCCCTTGAGCGTGCTGACAGACAATCCTTTGTCCGCTCCCGCCTGCAGAAATTCCAACACGGAAACCAAACTATGGGTTGCCACTGCCGTCCGGTCACACCAGGCTGTAAAGCAACCCCAGACCCTACCATAAATGGCCTGGGTCTCCTCTTTCCTACTGGCCAGTAATGTCGCCACTACCTTAGGCGAGAACCCCTTCTCTAAGAGGAGCTGCTGCTCAGAAACCAGGCCGTTAACCGTAATCTTCCCACGCTGGGGCAAAGAACCGGCCCCTGTGTTAACAAATCCTCTCTTGGTGGCAGCTCCCAGGGTGGACGAGAGGCCAAACTTGTTAGGGTCACAAACCACGCCCGCCGCAGCCAGAAGGGAGCTATCAGGATTAACGAGGTCCCCTCTGTCCTGAATTTCCTCAGGACCAGGGGGAGCAAGGGAACCGGGGGGAAGGCGTAACAAAGCCGGTAGTCCCACCTCTGACCTAACGCGTCCACCGCTCTGGACCCGTCCCAGCGGGATAGAGAGAAGAAATTTGGGACCTTGTTGTTCCTCCCGGAGGCAAAAAGGTCCACATCCGGGGATCCCCACCTCCGCACAATCTCCTGAAAGACATTGGGGTTCAAGGCCCATTCCGACTCCCTGAGCCGAGTCCTGCTCAGGAAGTCTGCCTTCTGGTTCAGCTCCCCTTTTAAGTGTATCGCAGACAGGGACGCCAAGTTCACCTCTGCCCAGGACAACAGTGTCGCCGCTAAGGCTCCGAGGGCCTTGCTCCTTGTCCCTCCCTGCCTGTTTATATAAGCCACTGCCGTGGCATTGTCCGTTAGGACACGCACGTGCTGGCCCGTGACCCACGCCTGGAAGGAGTGCAGAGCCTCCCACACTGCCCTCAATTCCTTCCAATTTGAGGATTTGGCCTTCTGCCCTACGGACCATTCCCCCTGAGTCACCAAATTTCCCAGGTGGGCTCCCCAGCCCCTGGCGCTGGCATCCGTAGTGACCTCCGTGGATATCGGAAAGCACCACAACAGCCCCTGAGTTATGCTGGACGATCTCTGCCACCACCATAGAGACCTCTTCACACTGGGGGGAACCAGGACCCTGCGTTCTAGGGAGTGACTCCTCCTGTCCCAAACCCTCAGGATCCACAACTGGAGGGGACGCATATGCAGACCTGCCCACTGAACTGCCGGAATGGACGCTGTCAGTAATCCAAGTACCAACATGGCCTGCCTTATGGATATCGACCTGCTCCCCTGTAGTAATCTGACCCCGGCTTCCAACTTGGTGATTTTTTCCAAAGTCAGGCTGGTCTTCTGGTCCACCGAATCTAGAGCGTAGCCCAAGTAAATCACTTTCTGAGAAGGTACCAGGCAGGACTTCTCCAGAATCAAAATCCACCCCAAGCTTTCTAGATGGCCCCTCACTATAACCAGGTCTTGCCGTAAGTGAGCCTCTGAATCTGCGAAGAGCAGCAAATCGTCCAGATAGGCCACCACTGAAATACCCCTCAAGCGAATAGAAATCAGTGCCTCCGACAGAACCTTGGTGAATACTCTTGGCGAGGAGAAAAGGCCGAATGGAAGAGCCCTGAACTGCCAACGTCGAATTCCTTCCTCCCCCCCCACTGCCAACCTGAGGAACCTCTGAGAGGCTTCCGCCACGGGCACGTGTAGGTAGGCGTCCTTCAAGTCTATGGATGCCATGAATGCACCTGGCGGTATTAGGGACCTGATTGTAAAAATGGAGTCCATGTGGAACCTCCGGTAACGCACTGACCTGTTTAGGGGTTTCAGGTTCAAAATCAGTCTGAACGCCCCAGACGGCTTTTGAACCACAAACACATGGGAATAAACTCCCTTTCCTTGTTCCTCTACCGGAACCCTGGAGATGACCCCCTGGGACTCTAGAATCTCTAAAGCACCCAACAGAGCCGCGTCCTTCATCGGATCCCTTGGACGGGTCGTCACCAGAAAAGTCTCGGGTGGCGGCCTTAGAAACTCCAACCGGTAACCCCTTCGGATGACATCCAAAATGAAGGGGCTGGTGACCACGGCTTCCCACTGTGGGAGGAATGCCGCCAATCTTCCCCCCACAGGAGGAACCAAGTCACCTTGGCTGTTGGGGCTGCTCAGGAGGGCGAAAAATCGCTCCCCCTCTCCCCCTACCTCTCTGTCCAGCAGACCTACCCTGACCAGGCGGTCGCAGGCTCAGCCTTTTTGCCGGGCGGGCCTTCCGTGTCCCCCCCTCCTGCATTTTCCTCTTGAGGGGGAAGGACTTCTTCCTATCAGCTGTCCAGTCCAATAACTCCTCCAACCCCGGGCCGAACAGACAGTCTCCTGTGAGGGGGATGCCGCATAACCTAATTTTCGAAGTGATGTCCCCCTGCCATGTTTTTAGCCACAGCGCCCTTCTGGCTGAGTTGGTCAGGGCAGCAGACCTGGCCCCCAACCTCACCGACTCTGCGGAAGCGTCCGCAATATACCCAACTCCTTGCAAAAGGGTCTCAAAAGAGGCCAAGATTTTTTCCTTGGGAGAGTCTGCCACAATATGGGCCTGTAATTGCGTAAGCCAATACTCTAAGTTTCTGGCTACCACTGTCGTAGCCATGGCCGGCTTCAGGTTGTACAGGGTCGAGTCCCAGGCCTTCCTAAGGAGGGACTCCGCCCTTCTGTCCAATAAGTCTGGTAAGACCCCCATGTCCTCAAACGCCAGGTCAGTTCTCCTGGTCGTTTGGGAAAAGGCTGCGTCTAGTCTAGGGCTCTTGTTCCAGACCGCCTCCGGGTCTTCCGAAAACGGAAATCTCCTTCTCAACGCCTTAGAGAAGAACGGCTTCCTTTCCGGGTCCTGCCACTCCTTCTTAATGGTGTCCACCAAAATGTCATGCACAGGAAATAATCTGTGCTGGTGCTCCTCCAACCCCTGATACATTTGGTCGTGGAGAGATAAGGCCTTAACCTCCTCCTTAATGTCCAGGGTTTCGTATATAGCCCCCAGGAGCTCATCTACCTCCTCTAGAGTCAATTTGTACCGGGAGGGGCCCCTCCCTTCCTCCGAGGGACCCTCCCCCGCCGATTCCTCCTCAGACTGGGAGTCCCCCACTGGTTCCTCCCCGGTCATAAGGCGTTCCCGACGACTCACCGAAGCTACCTGGGGGGGGGGGGGGGGGAGTGTAGGTAATGGGAGGGCAAACCTCTCCATGAGGGATTTGACGGAGTCGAAGGTGGTAGCCAACTCCTTCACTGACCTGGCTAGGTCCCCCTGTTCCGGCTTCTCCTCCCTCACCAACCCCTGTATACATGGGCCACAAAGAACCTTTCGCCAAGATTCTTTCAAAACTTCCTTACAGGAAGGGCATGTCCGCTTGGGCTCCTGGTGCCTAAGTTTAGCTCGGGCCTTGCCCTGAAAGACACAAAAGAAAGGGGGGAGGCCTAATCAGTCCAACACTAAACACCCCCCCCCCCTGTTCCTTCCTGGCAGAGCAAAAAAGGGCCTGCAAATTCGCAGACCCCTTGCCCCACCTTCCCACTGCTAGGGGCCAACAGGTAGGGGAGGCCTCCACTGAGGCACCTTACCTGTGACTGGCTGGTGCTGGCATCTCCTGGTCCCGGTGCCTCCGACATCTCGTACCGGAGGGTGGTCGCCTGGCGCTGGTCTGTCCCCCAGACCGCTGTGCACCGCACCGCCTTTTTAAATTTCGCGCTGCCGTGGTGCGAGGGCCGCGACCGGAAGTCGCAGCCCTGGGCGAAGCCCCGCCCCTTCCGCCGGAAACCGTCGTCTCCCGACGTCCGGCCCGGCAAAGTCCTCAGACCGCCAGCATGGGAAGGAGCGGAACTCCCCCTGATCCTCCCCAGATCTCACCACGGCCACCCCGACGCCCCCCCTCGCCGGAGAGGGTCGGGGGGCGAAGAGCAGGCAAGTGCTTTGTCCCGTCCCCCGGGATGCACTCTCACTGCCCGCAGCCTGCCCAGGGAGGATATGCAGCCGGACACTCCGGCCTTCACTCCCGGCTGCGTCGGGCCTCTCAGCCGGCTATCCGGCCCTCGGCTCCCCTATCGTCTGCCCTGCGCCTCCTCGTGTCTCCCCACCGGAGGAAACACCTGAACTGAGGTCAGAGGGGAGTGGAGCTTTTTTATTGTAGGTGGAGGTGTTTCCTCAGATGGGGAGGAGCCGAGGTCTCTCAGAGTGCTGGCCTGAAAGACGGTAGGGGAAAAAAAGGCACTGAACCCTGGTTACCTTTGATCTTTCATGTTTTGTTCAGGTAGATCTCCTACCTCTGCATTAGACTATATCTTATTATACTGAGATTAATACGGAGCTTGCACAAGATTTTTTTTTTCAAATGACTGTAGGGAGCACAAAATGTAGAAGCATTGATTTATAAAAGGGGCTCTAATGGAGGTGATCTCTAGAAATTTCATATAGCATGTTGGGGTGGATTTACTAAAAGGAAAATAGACTCGGCACTCAAGTGTAGTTGTACTAATCTTCCCCAGAATTTTGTAAATGTGGTAAAGTTCTGTGGATTTCTATTATCCAATCATGTGCAAGCAAAAAACATTTTTTTTTTTAATTTTCTCTGCACCTGATTGGGTAATATTTACAAAGTGAAGCTTCACCACATTTACAAAGTAACGGTATTTTCCATTAGTAAATCCACCCTGTTGCCTCTCCAGTCTTTCTTCTAAACCATTTTCATTGGTTTGCAGCAGCACAGCTGGGGGCCAAGAACATTGTATCGGACATTTTCAGAGATGTTGGCATTCTTGTAAGCATTTTGAGGTTTACCAAAATTAAAAATGATGTGAATTGAAACCAATATGCATCAACCCCAGGGGATGGAATCAAAATAAGCACACAATGAAAATCAATCTGCTTCCATTACTAGAACCAATAACATTTATTATACTGTAACTGGAACACTCCAAATATGTCACAGCTGTGCATGGTAGTCAATCTGCTTCTAACTTCAGCCTGTTCAATTAAGCTTTGGTAATAAAATCTGGAAGCGGATTGGTTTCTATGAAGAGTTGCACCAGATTTTGCATAACAAAAATGTTGCTCAGTGTGAGCAAGCCCTGGTGGGAACCTGTAGACACAAGAGAGGGGTGCAGTCATTCAAGCACAATCAGAGAAGTGACACCATCATCATTCAGCCCAATCTTTTTTATTGAAAACTTTTAGCATATTACATGACTTACACACAATGAATAAAAAGATCAAAACAACCACAGTGGTTGACATGCATTATACCCTCGCAGGGGCAGAATAATGTAGAACTTCACATCCAGAAAAACATACAAATGAAAAGGTAACATACAAAATCTATCTATAAAACTATCACAGATGCCTGGATGGTCACCGCTATTACCTGAAGGAATGTCCAGTTATAATAAGTTGTGTAATGTATGTCGTCCTTGGGACCGGGAGAGTATACGGGGATGTCTTAGAGGTACAATAAGCTACTCAGGTTGTCAGAGGCAGTGGGAGGTTTGGCCAACCATTTGGACCATACTCTGTGGATATGTGTCCTTACATTCTGGAAGCGGATCATTAATGATAATTTGCCAGTTTATAAGAGATGGAGGAGCAGATTTTTTTTCCAATGCAATAGCTTTTCTAGCATAGAACAAAAGTAGGCCAACCATGGTGCGCTCAGCCACAGTAGGTAGGAGATTACTAACCAATCCTAATAAACATACTGCTATGGTAGGTTGTAGGGCAACGGAGGTCAGTTTATTACATAGGGATATCACCTCTCTCCAGAAATCCACTAACGCTGGGTAATGCCAAAACACATGGGTAAAATCCTCCGGAGTGCACCCACAGCGCCAGCACTCGGGAGAGTGTGTTGGGTTAATTTTATGAAGTCTATAATGAGTATCATAGACCCTATGTGCCATTTTAAATGGAACTAGACGGTCCCTTAGAGAAACCAGGAAACGGAAGGGAAGGTCCCAAATGTCATCCCAGTTATCACTAATTGTGGTACACCTCGCGACCATTGCACGTGCAAGCCCTCCAGAGCAGGTAGAGAAACTCTCAATAAGTGGGAATATAGATGGGAGGTAGGCTTCACAGTGCAATCAGACCTCAACACTTCGAGAGCTGGTTGGATGAGCCGTAGTGAAGACTGAGGGAATTGAGCATGGAAGGCATGGGAGAGCTGTAAGTATTGAATTAGATGGGATGCAGGAACATTATACATAGAAGAAAGGGCAGCCAAAGGGGACAATGTAGAAATCTGTTACAATTTGGGAGATTACATTTTGTCCAGGTCTGAGGGTATCATGAAACTATGGGGCAAGGTGGGATTAAGCCATAATGGGGCATTCAGAGAGACAGCTAGCTTGGGATAGCGTTTGCATATTAAACCTGCACACCAGGCCCGCTGGGTGGTGAGCATGGAGGGCATCAATGGGTAGTGAGCCCGGGATCTTCTATACAAAAGGGACCTCAGAGCATCCATGGAGCGCAACAACGCAGCTTCCAGATCAATTGAGGAGTTGTTGGGATCAGGACTTAGCCACCAGGCGGCTGTAACCAATTGAGTGGCCAAGAAGTATTTGTAACAATCAGGAAAGGCTAAGCCTAGGGGTGTTGGGGGCCCCAAATGGAGGAGAATAGTTGGTCAAGTTGAGTAAAAAAGGATTTAGGGATCCATTGTGGAGAGTGTCGGGATAGGTAAGTTTCGGGAGAACTTTGTTTAATAAGGTTGATGCACCCAAGAACAGATAAAAGGTAGGGACTCCCATGCCTTCAGTTTAAGCCTAAGATCTTGCACCATGGAGTAAGATTTAAGGGAAGAAAATCGGAGGCCCAGAGAGAGATCACGACTCCCAGATATCTAAAACTCTCCACCCACTGTTGCTGAGCAGAAGGGAGGGTCATGCTAGGAGTCCAGGGGTCAATGGGGAACAGTAGGGATTTCGTCCAGTTGACCCTGAGACCCGTAACAGTAGCAAATGAGTGCAGGATTTGGAGGGGCCCCGGCAAGCGACGGTCCAGCATCATTTAGAAACAAAAGGTCATCAGTGTACAAGGCCACCCTCTCCTTCAGCCAGCTGATGCATAGGCCCCTGATGTTAGGGGAGGTATGTAAAGCCTCAGCTATGGGCTCCACAGCTATGGCAAAAAGAGCCAGAGAGAGAGGGAAACCCTGCAGAGTGCCTCTGGACTGAGAACAGGACCAACATGCCACCACCCAATTGGACCGCAGCAGTTGAATTGGCATAAAGTGTCTTGAGCCATGCAATGAAAACTAGAGGGAAGCCCATTCTACAAAGCACCTCCCACAGAAATGGCCATTTTATGATATCAAAGGCCTTCTCAAGATCTAGGGAGGCCACCACCCTTACAATCCACATTGGCATGTGTAGCATGAATGTTTGTGTACAGTTTGAGTATATGTATGTCTGTGGCTCTATGTGCCATGAGCCCCATTTGGTCCAGGTCAATAATGGTAGGTAGTATCGGTTGCAGCCTCAGAGAAAGAAGCTTGGTTAGGATAAAGAAAAGGGGGAATAAAAAAAAAAAAATTGGTGTTGATAAAAGCAATAGGCCTATAGGAGGCAGGATCCTTTGGGGGTTTATAGATTAGCACCAAATGGGCAAGATTCATAGAGGAAGGCAGCTTACCCAAAGATAAACTTAGTGTGTACAGGAGGCTAAAAACAGGGCGAGTACAGTATATCACTAGGAGTCTTGTAGAATTCGATGGGGAGGCAGTCAGGGACAGGAGCTTTCCCGTAAGGAAAGGAGTGAATAGTGGCAGAGACCTCCTCTGGAGTAATGGGCCTCACCCTCTGCATCTGAGAGCCATCCCAGTGCTAACTGATCCAGTAGGGATCCATGAGCCAGGAAATCTGGGGGGTAATTTGGAGGTGTACAGGGTATTGTAAAATTGCCAGAAGTTTACTATAATATCTGACAGTGAGGAAACCATTCCCCCCGAGGAGGTCTAAAGCTGGGAAATTAAAGTGAGTTGCTGATCGTGTTGAGCCAGCATTGCTAGTAGCCACCCATTACAGTCACCTTGTTCGAAAAATAGTTGAAATTACCAGATTGGATCTTCTTAATAGCAAACAACGAAGTGAAGGTGCAATTCTCTTTTGGCCATGGAGAGGAGGTCAAAGTTAGGTTCAGAGGGATCTGCTGCATATTTGGTAGTACATTCCTCCACTGACTACTGTAAGGTGTGGGTGGTAGTGGTGTGTGCTATGCAGACTGCAGCAATAGAGGAAATGTATTGTCCTCTTGTGTATGCCTTAAAAAGGCATCCCATGTAACATCTGGAGAGGATGACCCAGCATTATTGTCCCAAAACTCACTTCGCAATGGTGGAATAGCATTTGCAACAGTTGGGTGGGAGATCCAGTGGGGTCTCAATCGCCAGAGGGAGGTGTTCCGAGAAAAGGGAGAGCAGAGCATCAGGGCCAATGGTCCGACAATCCGCTAGGTAGGTAGGAAGCAGTTAGAACATCCGCCAAAAATGCGGGGTTAGCAAAATCCAGGTCAATATGAGATTAAGTGTTCTGGGATGTGGAGAAAACAGGAATAAGATCGAGAGGTAGGATGTATCCATCTCCAAACTTCTTCCAACCCATGCCCAGTTAACCAGATCAGCAGAAAAATATTTTGGGGGGTAGGTTTGTCCAGGTCAGAAGCCAAGATGGCATTAAAAGTCCTCCATGAGTAGCAATTTAGCAAGACAGTGCAGGGTAAACCTCTCCAGAAGTGTACGTAGCATTGTGGAGGAGAAGGCTGGAGGGATATATATCGAAGCGACCACATATTTTTGACCCCATATCGTGAAAACCATCAAAACATACTTCCGTTGTGGGTTAGTATGAATGGTCTCAAGCACACAGGGCAGGGATTTGCTAACCAGAACGGATACCCCTCTGGCATAAGTGTAATAAGTAGCATGGAAGGCCCTCTGAATCCAAGTCAAATAGTAGGCCCATCAGTCCATACAGACAAGCCTAAGTCATCTCTATAGGCTCTATTTATATTATTCTACTTGAATTCAGAGACCATTTAATCCAAATGAAAGCAAACTGACCACTACCTCTAGTTTAAAAACATATATTAAAGAAAAGATGGCAAGACATTACTTAGGTTAAAGAAATGAATGTCAACATTTTATTGTAAAATAATTTGTATTTCATATTCGAGACAATGGTAGAGGACAGTCATGACGTGATCACAAAGTGGCTTTGGCTTGATGCTCATCACAGAACAAAATTGTGAAGGAAATCAGGCAAATTGATGAAGATAATGTCTTTGGGATGATTGCAGTTCACCTTGACCTTGCTCACACTTCAACACTTCTAGTTCAGTCGAGCAGCTAAAAAGAGGAGGAGAGGTAAAGGATTAGAGAGGACACATTTGCAGGCATAGTACATAAACTGAATTTCAACTTTTGCAGCCAAATTGGGACAACACCTACTTCTTATTCGTTACATAATGCCATCAACATAGCATAACTTAAAATACATAATTAAAAATTGAAAAACCACAATGGCCACAACACACTGGCCATTGGCTGCCAGCACTGATTGGATGCTGAGATTTCTGGCACGTCTGTTTGGTTGGATTCTCATAGGCGGGTGTACACATGAACCGAATGTCAGCCGGTTTCTATTGAACTGGCCAATACCGGCTGATATTCAGGTCATGTGTACAGGACTTGAGACTGTCCAGTAATTTTTAGAATCAACCATGACCCCTTTTTCTTAGAAATATCCAAGAAGGTAGAAATTGTTTTAAGTACTCGTATAGAGATTGTCAGGGAAGCAATAGAAAAAGGTTGGAAGACTGATGGAAGCAACCAACCATTCTACAACTGTCAGACCAAATGCTAATTCTATGAACAGATTTCCTATAAAGGCAACACTCCGAAGCTATACAAAGCCCTAATGGCAGGAATACACGGTAAGAAAATCGTACAAAAAATTTTGTTGAACAAATGATCAATCCATTTTCTCGTAGTTGAGTAGGATGTTATAAAATGGTAATAATATTGTGAACTATAAAATCCAGTTGAACAACTGAAAAATTTTGTCATTTCAGATGCGAAGGACTGATTTTCTATGCGGGGTGTATGACGGTCGTATAAGAAAAAAAAAAAAAAAAAAAAAAAAATCAAGTTACACTTACGGTAACGTCTTTTCCAGGAGTCTCAGGCCAGCACTCTGAGAGACCTCGGCTCCTCCCCATCTGAGGAAACACCTCCACCTAAAATAAAAAAGCTCCACTCCCCTCTGACCTCAGTTCTCCAAGCATCCTCCGGTCACCTGGGGAGACACAATGCGAGACAACATAATCATAATAAGCCATCTTCACATAATATCAACAGTGGGTGGGAAACCGGTGCTGGCCTGAAAGACTCCTGGAAAAGACGTTACCGTAAGTGTAACTTGATTTTTCCCCTACCGTCTTTCAGGCCAGCACTCTGAGAGGAGAAGCGAGTACTCACCCCTCGGGCGGGCTAACTGCTTGCAAGACCTTACGACCAAAGTCCTGCTCCTGCACCGAGACCAGGTCCAGTCTGTAATGCTTGGCAAATGTGTCATAGTTGGACCATGTTGCCGCTCTGCAAATCTGCCCTGGGGAAACCCCTGCTAGCTCTGCCTGGGTAGCTGCCACCGCTCGGGTGGAATGCGCTTTGATACCCTCCGGGACCTCCAGGCCCTCCGCCTGATAAGCTCCTGCAATCGCCAGCCGCAGCCAGCTGGCCAGCGTCCTTCTAGACGCCTTCTTGCCTCTTCTAGCCCCCTTAAAAAAAACAAAAAAGGGATTCGGTGCTTCTGAACTCCCTAGATTTCTCTAGATACTGGAGAACGCACCTTCTTACATCCAAACAATGATACCTTTCCTGATCTACCCCCACCGGGTCAGGAAAAAACGAGGGAAGGACAATGTCCTGTTCCCTCTGGAAACTCCGGGCCACCTTCGGAATGAAGGATGGGTCCGGTCTGAAAACAATTCTGTCCGAAAAAATACGGAGATAAGGTGTTCTGATCGAGAGGGCCTCCAGCTCACATACCCTCCTCGCCGTGGTAATCTCCACCAGAAAAGCCGTCTTAATCGTGAGCTCACTAATCGGGCAGGACTCCAGGGGCTCGAACGGAGCCCTAGTCATCCCCCCGAGCACCTTGGCCAAATCCCACACCGGAAATGGTCTGGACCTCGGAGTCCTCTGCCTCACCAGAGCTTTGAAAAACCTACTCACCAACGCCTCCCTGGCCAGGGGCGTCTCTAGGAACACACTGAGGGCCGAGACCTGGCCCTTGAGCGTGCCGACAGACAATCCTTTGTCTGCCCCCGCCTGCAGGAATTCCAACACGGAAACCAAACTATGGGTTGCCACTGATGTCCGGTCACACCAGGCTGTAAAGCAACCCCAGACCCTACCATAAATGGCCTGGGTCTCCTCCTTCCTACTGGCCAGTAATGTCACCACTACCCTAGTCGAGAACCCTTTCTCTAAGAGGAGCTGCTGCTCAGAAACCAGGCCGTTAACCGTAATCTTCCCACGCTGGGGCAAAGAACCGGCCCCTGTGTTAGCAAATCCTCCCTCGGCGGCAGCTCCCAGGGTGGACAAGAGGCCAAACTTTTTAGGGTCGCAAACCACTTCCGCCGTGGCCAGAAGGGAGCTATCAGGATTAACGAGGTCCCCTCTGTCCTGAATTTCTTCAGGACCAGGGGGAGCAAAGGAACCGGGGGGAAGGCGTAACAAAGCAGGTAGTCCCACCTCTGACCTAATGCGTCCACCGCTCTGGACCCGTCCCTGCGGGATAGAGAGAAGAAATTTGGGACCTTGTTGTTCCTTCCCGAGGCAAAAAGGTCCACATCCGGGGATCCCCACCTCCGCACAATCCCCTGAAAGACATTGGGGTTCAAGGCCCATTCCGACTCCATGAGCCGAGTCCTGCTCAGGAAGTCTGCCTTCTGGTTCAGCTCCCCTTTTAAGTGTATCGCAGATAGGGACGCCAAGTTCACCTCTGCCCAGGACAACAGTGTCGCCGCTAAGGCTCCGAGGGCCTTGCTCCTTGTCCCTCCCTGCCTGTTTATATAAGCCACTGCCGTGGCATTGTCCGTTAGGACACGCACGTGCTGGCCCGTGACCCACGCCTGGAAGGAGTGCAGAGCCTCCCACACTGCCCTCAATTCCTTCCAATTAGAGGATTCGCCCTTCTGCCCTACGGACCATTCCCCGAGTCACTAAGCCTCCCAAGTGGGCTCCCCAGCCCCTGGAGCTGGCATCCGTAGTGACCTCCTTGGATATCGGAAAGCACCACAACAGCCCCTGAGTTATGCTGGACGATCTCTGCCACCACCATAGAGACCTCTTCACACTGGGGGGAACTAGGACCCTGCGTTCTAGGGAATGACTCCTCCTGTCCCAAACCCTCAGAACCCACAACTGGAGGGGACGCATATGCAGACCTGCCCACTGAACTGCCGGAATGGACGCTGTCAGTAATCCAAGTACCGACATGGCCTGCCTTATGGATATTGACGTGCTCCCCTGCAGTAATCTGACCCCGGCCTCCAACTTGGTGATTTTCTCCTAAGTCAGGCTGGTCTTTTGGTCTACCGAATTTAGAGCGTAGCCCAAGTAAACCACTTTCTGAGAAGGCACCAGACAGGACTTCTCTAGATTCACGATCCACCCCAAGCTTTCTAGATGGCCCCGCACTATAACCAGATCTTGCCGTAAGTGAGCCTCCGAATCTGCGAAGAGCAGCAAATCGTCCAGATAGGCCACCACTGAAATCCCCCTTAAGCGAATGGAAATCAGTGCCTCCGACAGAACCTTGGTGAATACTCTTGGCGAGGAGGAAAGGCCGAATGGAAGAGCCCTGAACTGCCAATGTCGAATTCCTTCCCCCCCCCCCCCACTGCCAACCTGAGGAACCTCTGAGAGGCCTTCGCCACGGGCACGTGTAGGTAGGCGTCCTTCAAGTCTATGGATGCCATGAATGCACCTGGTGGGATGAGGGACCTGATTGTAAAGATGGAGTCCATGAGGAACCTCCGGTAAACGCACTGACTTGTTCAGGGGTTTCAAGTTCAAAATCAGTCTGAACGCCCCAGACGGCTTTTGAACTACAAACACATGGGAATAAACCCCCTTCCCTCGTTCCTCTACCGGAACCCTGGAGATGACCCCCTGGGACTCTAGAACCTCCAAAGCGCCCACCAGAGCTGCGTCCTTCGTCGGATCCTTTGGACGGGTCGTCACCAGAAATGTCTCGGGTGGCGGCCTTAGAAACTCCAACCGGTAACCCCTTCGGATGATATCCAAAATGAAGGGGCTGGTGACCACGGCTTCCCACTGTGGGAGGAAGGCCGCCAATCTTCCCCCCACAGGAGGAACCAAGTCACCTTGGCTTCTGGGGTTGCTCAGGAGGGCGAAAAATCGCTCCCCCTCTACCCCTACCTCTCTGCCCAGTAGACCTACCCTGACCAGGTGGTCGCAGGCTCAGTCTTTTTGCCGGGCGGGCCTTCCATGTCCCCCCTCCTGCATTTTCCTCTTGAGGGGGAAGGACTTCTTCCTGTCAGCCATCTGGTCCAATAACTCCTCCGACCCAGGGCCGAACAGACAGTCTCCTGTGAGGGGGATGCCGCATAACCTAATTTTAGAAGTGATGTCCCCCTGCCACATTTTTAGCCACAGCGCCCTTCTGGCTGAATTGGTCAGGGCAGCAAACCTGGCCCTCAACCTCACCGACTCTGCGGAAGCGTCCACAATATACCCGACTCCTTGCAAAAGGGTCTCAAAAGAGGCCAAGATTTTTTCCCTGGGAGAGTCTGCCACAATATGGGCTTGTAATTGTGTAAGCCAGTATTCTAAGTTTCTGGCTACCACTGTCGTAGCCATGGCCGGCTTCAGGTTGTACAAGGTCGAGTCCCAGGCCTTCCTAAGGAGGGACTCCGCCCTTCTGTCCAATAAGTCTGGTAAGACCCCCATGTCCTCAAACGCCAGGTCAGTTCTCCTGGTCGTTTGGGAAAAGGCCGCGTCTAGCCTAGGGCTTTTGTTCCAGACCGCCTCCGGGTCTTCCGAAAATGGAAACCTTCTCAATGCCTTAGAGAAGAACGGCTTCCTTTCCGGGTCCTGCCACTCTCTTAATAGTGTCCACCAAAATGTCATGCACAGGAAATATTCTGTGCTGGTGCTCCTCCAACCCCGGATACATTTGGTCGTGGAGAGATAAGGCCTTAACCTCCTCCTTAATGTCCAGGGTTTCGTATACAGCCCCCAGGAGCTCATCTACCTCCTCCAGGGTCAATTTGTACCGGGAGGGGCCCCTACCTTCCTCCGAGGGACCCTCCCCCGCCGATTCCTCTTCAGACTGGGAATCCCCCACTGGTTCCTCCCCGGTCATAAGGGGTTCCCGACGACTCACAGAAGCTACCTGGGGAGTGTAGGCAGTGGGAGGGCAAACCTCTCCATGAGGGACTTGAAGGAGTCGAAGGTGGTAGCCAACTCCTTCACTGACCTGGCTAGTTCCCCCTGTTCCGGCTTCTCCTCCCTCACCAACCCCTGTATACATGGGCCACAAAGAACCTTTCGCCAAGATTCTTTCAAAACTTCCTTACAGGAAGGGCATCTCCGCTTGGGCTCCTGGTGCCTAAGTTTAGCTCGGGCCTTGCCCTGAAAGACACAAAAGAAAGGGGGAGGAGGGAAGCCTTAGAAGACCAACACCAATCAACCCCCCCCTGCTCCTTCCTGGCAGAGCCTAAGGGCCTGCAACACCGCAGACCCCCTGCCCCACCTTCCCATCTGCTAGGGGCCAACAGGTAGGGGAGGCCTCCACTGAGGCACCTTACCTGTGACTGGCTGGTGCTGGCATCTCCTGGTCCCGGTGCCTCCGACATCCCGTACCGGAGGGTGATAGCCTGGTGCTGGCCTGTCCCCCAGGCCACTGTGCACCGCACCGCCTGTTTGAAATTCGCGCTGCCATGGTGTGAGGGCCGCGACCGGAAGCGGAAGTCGCAGCCCTGGGCAAAGCCCCGCCCCTTCCGCCGGAAACCGCCGTCTCCCGACGTCCGGCCCGGCAAAGTCCTCAGACCGCCAGCATGGGAAGGAGCGGAACTTCCCCCGATCCTCCCCAGATCTCAGCACAGCCACCCCGACGCCCCCCCTCGCCGGAGAGGGTCGGGGGGCGAAGCGCAGGTACGTGCCTTGTCCCGTCCCCCAGGATGCACGCCCACTGCCCGCAGCCTGCCCAGGGAGGATATGCAGCCGGACACTCCGGCCTTCACTCCCGGCTGCGTCGGGCCTCTCAGCCGGCTAACCGGCCCTCGGCTCCCCTATCGTCCGCCGCCTTGCGCCTCCTCACCGGAGGAAACACCTGAACTGAGGTCAGAGGGGAGTGGAGCTTTTTTATTTTAGGTGGAGGTGTTTCCTCAGATGGGGAGGAGCCGAGGTCTCTCAGAGTGCTGGCCTGAAATACGGTAGGGGAAAAATCTATCAAGTGCTATCACGCATGACCTGGACGTTCGTGAAGAAACAACGGGCGTACGAAGATGCTTCCACTTCGGAGCCAGCAAAGTATCTATGAATAATATGTTCTAATGCAGGTCACAAAGAATAATGCTCGTTCTGGATGGAAGGGCGTGGCTACAAGGGCACATGCACACTGCATTACTTCCACTTATACGGAAGAAGTCAAACCTACGTATTGCTCGACAAACAATTTTTTTTGATTAATGTGGGCCACGATTTCAACCAACGAACAAACACCAATCGATCGTCTGATGATCGATCGGTCAATTTTCTTACTGTGTAATCCTGCCATTAGTCAGACCAGAATTTATTTGATGCAATATGAAAACAAAGAAAAACGTATGATGGGAATATTAGCTTAATGCTTCTAGACCAATGTTTTTTAATCCTTGAATCAAGACACCCTTTAAAATTTGGTGAAGGGAAATGTGTGTTCCTTGTTCCCATCCATTTTGTTTATTGTATTCCATTTTGATTAATTTTTTTGTATTATGCCCAGAATGAGTTAATGAAAATATGAAGACGTGCATGTAAAAGCTGTGTATGTATTATAGAACTGTACTCACAATATTCTTTTGTTTTTTATCTTAGCTTAGCCTTGGTAGAGGCAGGGAAAGTATCCATTTATTTCTTTGTATTAACAGCATTTGTTTCTGCTATGATATAGTTAAAAGTCAAATACTTCCGTCCAATGGGAAAATAACTGTTGGTTACGTGTAACTGATTTCAAGGTCTGAGAAATCTCACGTTTTACAGCTTTGACAAGTATCCAGCGAAATCCTATTGTATGGTTTTCTTTTTTACAATATAAGAAGAAGAATCTACGAATAAAGATTCAGATTGTCTTCTGGAAACCTGTGTGTGCATGCTAATTTCTTCCTTCCAGAACACGGTCTCTTGAGCTCAACGGGGAAACCTACCAGTGGTCATTAGAAGCACAAATCCCTTTCATTCGGCACATCTTGAGGCAACCTATTCCAAATGTAAAGAATGAAACTAATAGTTTTTCATAATGCAGCAACATCCATACACGTAGGACACCCAACAGTGGAGGTGATTTATTCTTACAAAGCAATATACCTTTGCACACTGGTACTGACTAGTATTCCAATGTTTCAGTTTTCTCTCCATCACTCAGCAAACATGACCCTAGAGCTTAAGGAGAGAGAGAATAAACAAGGATGCAGTGCGATGTCCTCCTTTTCAGCCAATTACATCATTGATTGTTAGAATGCAAGCAGCTGGCCCTCAAGGTGTCCAAGGCTGTAATACGACAAAATGAAAACCAAAGGCTTGTGAAACAAAAAGGCCAAGGCATTCTGTTTGAAAGACTGTTCTAGACAATACACACTCCAGCCAGAGTGTCCATTATTGGACTTAAGAAATCTTTAAAGAGATTTATTTATTAAAAACAAATCAAACATGGAAAAAAAAAAAAAAAAACACAGGTACTGCATTGCATGCTTTAAAGTTATTCTAAGGTTTAATTTTTTCTTAAAATAACAAACGTGATACTTACCTGCTGTGTGCGGATTTTGTACAGAGCAGCCAAGATCCTCCTCTTCTTGGGTCTCCTGCCGGCGCTTAGTCCCTCCCTCCTGTCACGTGCCCCCACGGCAAAGAAGCTTGCTATGGGAGGCACCTGAGCATGTGCACTCCCCAGTCTTTGCTCCATGTGTCCATTCCATTCACAAATGGAGATGGACTCTGCCCCACCCACTCTCTTCCGATTTGCACACTGGCTGTGATTGACTGTAGTGCGAGCCAAAGGCTCCTGCTGCTGTCTCAGCCAATGAGTAGAGGGAATCCCAGGATAGCATAGACTCCAGTTAGCATCACTGGATTTGGGTGAATCCAACACAGAAAAGGATATTTACCTTGATGCATGAAGATAAAAACCCTTGAGCCTTAACACTTTAAACCAAAAGAGCCCATTTTCTTAAGCTTATAGGCAGAAATGTCAAAATGCATATTAAAAAGGTAATTAACCAATCAATTATATCCCTGGAAATCTCAATAATAAAAAGGTTTCATTTAGATACTTACCTATTTCACAAATTTTAAATCAAATCGCAGTGTCTTGCCAGAACCCGGCCATGCTGCTCATCCACTTATCTGCAAGAAGATAGAGGTTCCACTAAATAAAAAAAACACAAGAGGATGACAAGGGGCATAAAACCCCAATAATTTATCAAATTTTAAAACAAATAATATAAACTAAACTTTAATAGACAAATCTAAAGTAATGTTGTATAAGCTTGGAAAGTATTTTAGGGTTATAAAATATCGGAAGACTAAACCATTCAAATTATGAGCATGGCACATGAATGCTGCTCTGTTGGGACCACAAAGAGCCTGCAATATAAGGGAAATCATTTGCAATGCATTCTACACTGCCCCAAGGTGAGTATAAATGAGCAGTGAAGGGGGATTAATGGCATTGTAGACAAACAATGCTACAGTGGGCTTGATTGCGCAACATTTCATCATTTGCATTCGATAGAAAACCCCACTCACGTCAATGAGTGAATCACTATGGGCATTGCGTATGAACAGTGCTCTGTTGGGATCACAAAGAGCATATGCGCAAAGGGAAATCATTTGCAATGCATTTTTCTCTGCTCCAGGGTGGGCATAAATGAGCAGTGGAGGGGAATTACTGGCATTGTATACAGACAATGCTAAAGTGGACTTCAATTCACAACACATCATCAGCATTTCAGATCATAGCTCCAGTCAAGGAGACAATAGCTATGTGCGATGCATATGAACGCTGCTCTGTTGGGACCACAAAGAGCCTGCAATCAATGGGAAATCATTTGCAATCGCATTCTACACTGCTCCAAGGTGGGCACAAAATGAGCAGCCAATGGGGAATTACCAGCATTGTATACAAATAAACAATGCTACAGTGGGCTGGGGAGGTCCTATCTAAATGCTGCTCCAGCAAATGAGCAGCAAGGGATGGCTATGTGCATTGCATCTGAATGCTGCTCTGTTGGGACCACAAAGAGCCTGCAACCAACGGGAAATCATTTGCAATGCATTCTACACTGCCCCAAGGTGGGTATAAATGAGCAGTGAAGGGGGATTAATGGCATTGTAGACACACAATGCTACAGTGGGCTTGATTGCGCAACATTTCATCATTTGCATTTGATAGAAAACCCCACTCACGTCAATGAGTGAATCACTATGGGCATTGCGTATGAACAGTGCTCTGTTGGGACCACAAAAGTCCTGCGATGAACACATGGGGGGTGTGACGACTTATTTTTTTGTAGTGGGAGCGGCACATGCCTCACCTTTTCCCCAAGGGGATAAGGATTCTGACGTAGTACCAAAAGTCTGACCCAGGAATAGAGATTGTTGATTTCGGCTTGGCCGAAGTGTTTGTTGACTCTAGTATGGTGCCCTCATACTCTAATCAAGAAAAACTCAGAACCATTCCAAAATCAACTCCCTGTATTCCCAGGAAGAAAGGATGAACAGTTCTACGACAATCCTCCCATTTCCATCATAAGCCATAATTGAGCGTTTAGACCAACTGTGAGGCTGCAGTGAGGCAGTGGGAAAGGAGACTGAATCATATCCAGCCCCGGCCTTCTCAAAGAAGTGGGCACTCCTTCCCCAATCCAGCAAAGTCTGAGATAGACTCAGTCTCCAAGCCCGCTGCTACATAGCAGCTTTTCAGTTGGTCCAGATGCCCAACCATAGCTCACAACAGAAAGTTAAGAATGTCTTACAACAGTAGACCCTTTACTTCCAGAGAGTGGGGGCACTCTCAGTAGACTTTCCCAAGAGGGATCAGAGTGAAATCCTTGCTTAGCCTTCCATCCCTGTATTCTTCTGAAAGAGAACTCCTTCAAACCGATAACCTGAAGGGTAAGCACAAGTTGTGGGCTGAAGACACGAATGGGGAAGAGGGATCAGAGTGAAATCCTTGCTTAGCCTTTCATCCCTGTATTCTGCTGAAAGAACTCCAAGCTTTGGATGGATGGAAAGGGATTCTTCCGACGGTAAGTGAGAACAGAGGAGCATGAGTCTGAGCAATTTCAGTGTCAGTCAATACAAGTTAAAGGGATGGACGCTGCTCCACAGACTCCAGTAGTCCAGCGTTGAGGAATGGCCTCAGCCTCTGTTCTGGCCACGCCCTCTGATGTGTTTTACTCTGCCCACTGGGGCTTGGTCACTCAAGTAATAAGTTATGATAAAAGCTCATAACTCAATCTGTTGATATTTAGCAAGCTTTAGACTATCATTCATAACTTAGCTTAGGAATACATTCAAGTAAATTCATTTTTGGGTCCACAAAAAAGTGTGTGGCTAACCCATGCCATGAGCTAGAATAAAAGCTCATAACTCTGGCGATACCTTTTTGCAAGTAATTGACTATTATTCTGAGAGTTTTATAATTAGGTACCTACCATCCACTAAAGCTGCAGGAGCAGAAAAGGGTTTCCTTCTTGATTGGCGTATTCATGGCTTTCCATGTTGCTTGGAGAGATCATAGCTTACCATGTTGCTTGGAGAGATCATTGCTTCCGTCTGGACACGGAAAAGAAAATTTACAATAGCATAATGTCTACTTATCCCAAGTATAATGAAATCTTCATTTTGGGTTAAATAGCACACAATGTAAACATGTCATGATGTAAGGTCTGAGTCATAAGTCTCTATGCATACTTGTCCTGTTTTAGTTACTCTTACACAAGCCATAGATTATACAAATTTTCTTTTCCTCCATCACAGATGAAAGGAAAGAAAATCACTCCATTCCCACATCAACACAGTCAATGTTGATGGGAGAATCCCTCCCACAGCAGTATGGTCTTCTGCCATCAGGGAGTGTTGGGAGCCTTCCCTACCGATAGAATACAAATGATCAGTGTGAGTACTAAAGTAGTTTGATGGATAGACTTCAGTACAACCAGACCGTCCAAAGATGGATCGAATCTCGCACGGTCACTAATGAACCTGATGAGACTTGATTCATCTATGGTCAGCTTTAGTGTTACAGATTATCTGATCAGTAGTTCAGTGTAAATCTATAGACTTACATCTGCTTGCCTCCGAGTATTTATGCACAAAACGAAAAAAAAAAAAAACGAACTGTATCCTTTTCCATATTTCAGGACGAAAACCTTATGTTTCTGGGGAAGCCTGATTTAAACTGATGCAAGTCCATTTTCATCCAGCTGCCCATAGACCGAACATGGGGTCTGAAAAGGTCAGCTGTCAAAAAGTGCAAATACATTGGACAAGCACAGATTTGACAAAGTGTCAGGTGTCCCATTCTGCTACGAATTAGGGATGAGCTATCAAGAGTCCGAACCAACCTGAGCTATCCCACCAGAAAGCTGTTAAAGTGGATAGCCAAATCATAGACAGCAAAGGCATCCCCCCCCCCCCCACCCTGCAGCTACACGTATGCAAGGGGCATGTATACATACAGTATGGCTGTGAAGTGGAAAATGTCCCCGCCAAATGATTGGCTGTCCATTCCAATAGTTTACCATCAGGATTGCTCAAACAGGTCCAAACTCTGACAGGGGGGTCTGTCCGACAGGCAGGAGTACACGGGCCAAATGTCAGCTGGTTTCTATTGCGTTGACCAATACTGGCTGAAATTTGGGCAAATGTGTACAGGGCTTGAGACTGCCCAGTAATTCTTAGAATCAACCACGACACCTTTTTCTTAGAAATATCTAAAAAAAGATAGACATTGTTTTATATACTCAGGTGAAACCTGAAGGAGTATCACATTTCCAAGTTCCAAAAAAAACAAAAAAACAAATTTGATTTCAATTCCATGTAGAGAATGTCAGGGAAGCAATAGAAACATTGGAAGACTGATGGAAGCAACCAACCATTCTTCAACTGTCAGACCGCATGCTAATTCCATGAACAGACTTCCCTATAAAAGTCAACACTCCGAAGCTGTACAAAGCCCTAATGGCAGGAATACAAGGTAAGAAAATAGGACAAAAAAATGTTGTTGATTAAATGATCGACCGATTTGCTTTTCATCGATGAGCAGGATGTTATGACCAATATATTGTCAATGAAAAAATCTGGTTGAACAACTGAAAAATGTTGTCGTTTCGCATGCGAATGACCGATTTTCTATGCGGTGGTATGGCGGTCGTCTGAAAAAAAAATGTATCAACCGCTATCAAGCATGAGTGGAAACAAAAGATGACCCGGACGTTCATGAAGAAACAACTGGCATACGAAGATGCTTCCACTTCGTATCTATTAATATGTTCTAATGCCAGTCACAAAGGATAATGCTCATTCTGGGCGCAGGGCGTGGCTAGAAGGTCACATGCACACTGCATCACCTCCACTTGTACAGAAGACGTCAACACTACGTATTGCTCAAAGGATTCTTTTCGATTGATTAATGTGGGCCACGATTTAGACCAACGAACGAATGCCGATCGGTCGTCAGATGACCGATCGGTCGTTTTTCCTTGCCATGTATTCCTGCCATTAGAGTCATACCAAAATTTATTTGATGCAACATGAAAACAAAGCAAAGCGTATGGTGGGAATATTGGCTTAATGCTTCTAGACCAGTGTTTTTTAACCCTTGAACCAAGACACCCTTTAAAAATTCTGCACATCGTGAGGCTCCCTATTTCAAATGTAAAGAATGAAACAAATAGTTTTTCATAATGCAGCAACATCCATACACATAGGACACCCAACAGTGGAGGAGATTTATTCTTACAAAGCAATATACCTTTGAACAGTGGTACTGACTAGTATTCCAGTGTTTCTCTCAGTTTTCTCTCCATCACTCAGCAAACATGACCCTAGAGCTGAAGGAGAGCGACAAATGAGGATGCAGTGCGATGTCCTCCTTCTCAGCCAATTACATCATTGGTTGTTAGAATGCAAGCAGCTGGCCCCCAAGGTGTCCAAGGCTGTAATACTACAAAATGAAAACCTAAGGCTTGTGAAACAAAAATGCCAAAGCATTCTGGTTGAAAGACTGTTCTAGACAATGCACACTCCAGCCAGAGTGTCCATTATTGGACTGAAGAAAGCTTTAAAGAAGTTTATTTAATAAACAATTCTGATTTGGAGAATAATAATAATAAAAAAAAAAAAAACAAAAAAAAACAAAAACACAGGTACTGCATTGCGTTAAAGTTATTCTAAGGCATAATTTTTTCTTAAAATAACAAACATGTCATACTTACCTGCTGTGTGTGGATTTTGCATAGAGCAGCCCAGATCCTCCTCTTCTTGGGTCCCTTGCCCACGCTTAGTCCCTCCCTCCTGTTGCGTGCCCCCACAGCAAAGAAGCTTGCTATAGAGGCACCCGAGCATGTGCACTCCCCAGGCATTTCTCCATGTGTCCATTCACACATGGAGAAGGACTCTGCCCCACCCTCTCTCATTTCATTTGCACACTGGCTGTGATTGACTGCAGGGGAGCCAAAGTCTCCTGCTGCTGTCTCAGCCAATGAGTAGAGGGAGTCCCAGGATAGCATAGACTCCAGTTAGCATTACTGGATTGGGGGGAATCCTGCACAGAAAAGGATTTTTTACCTTGATGCATGAAGATAAAAACCCTTGAGCCTTAACACTTTAAACCAAAAGACCCCATCTTCTTAACCCCTTCACGCCGGCCGCACGCAAATGTGCGGCCTCTCGGCGTCTGGGCCTAGACCCCGAGCGGCCGCACATTTGCGATCATGTAACAAAAAACATATGTGCTGAGAGCGCGCTCCCAGCGCACATGTGAGGTACTCATGGGAAGGTCTCGGTCCGCTCTTTTGATCGGGACCTATCCCGATCATGTGACCGGCAGTGATGTCATGGCGGCTACATGACACTAAGCCACGCCTCGTCCACCTCCCGGCGCAGGAACTCCTCTTCACGCCGGGATGATCCGGCGTGAAGGGGTTAAGCTTATAGGCAGAAATGTCAAAATACATATTAAAAGGTAATTAACCAATCAATTATATCCCATTATCCCTGGAAATCTCAATAATAAAAAGGTTTCATTTAGATACTTGCCCATTTCCCACGTTTTAAAACAAATCGCAGTGTCTTGACAGAACCCGGCCATGCTGCTCATCCACTTATCTGAAAGAGGATAGAGGTTCCACTAAATAAAAAAAAAAAACACACAAGAGGATGACAAGGGGCATTAAGCCCCAATAATTTATCAAATTTTAAAACAAATTATATCATCAACTAAACTTTAATAGACAAATCTGATATTTTATAACCTTAAAATACTTTCCAAGCTTATACAACATTACTTTAGCAGACTAAACCATTCAAATTATGAGCATGGCACATGAATGCTGCTCTGTTGGGACAACAGAGAGCCTGCAATTAATGGGAAATCATTTGCAATTGCCTTCTACAATGCTCCAAGGTGGGCATAAATGAGCAGTGAAGGGGAATTACTGGCATTGTAGACAGTGGTGTAATTTGGTTTTGTGCTGCCCTAGGCAATATTAAAATCGGGCACCCCCATCTAAATGTGTCCTTCCCTTTGCCGTTTAAGATCCATCTCTTCAAGACAGAAGCATGATGGAGGGCAGTGTTACATGGGGGGGTGTCGAAGGACAGGAGGGAGGCAGCGTGATGGGGGGCCGCAGGACAGGAAGGGGGAAGTGGGATAGAAGGGGGGCAGCATGACGTGCTACATTGGGCTTTTAGGAGTAATGGAATTGTTCAGGGAAGTGTGAACTTTTTTTTTTTGAAGTGGGAGCGGCACATGCCTCACCTTTTCCCCAAGGGGATAAGGATTCTGACGTAGTACCTAAAGTCTGACCCAGGAATAGAGATTGTTGATTTTGGCTTGGCCGAAGCGTTTGTTGACTCTAGTATGGTGCCCTCATACTCTAATCAAGAAAAACTCAGAATCATTCCGAAATCAACTCCCTGTATTCCCAGGAAGAAAGGATGAACAGTTCTACGACAATCCTCCCATTTCCATCATAAGCCATAATTGAGCGTTTGGACCAACTGTGAGGCTGCAGTGAGGCAGTGGGAAAGGAGACTGAATCATATCCAGCCCCGGCCTTCTCAGAGAAGTGGGCATTCCTTCCCCAATCCAGCAAAGTCTGAGATTGACTCAATCTCCAAGCCCGCTGCTACATAGCAGCTTTGCAGTTGGTCCAGATGCCCAACCATAGCTCACAACAGAAAGTTAAGAATGTCTTACAACAGTAAACCCTTTACTTCCAGAGAGTGGGGGCACTCTCCGTAGACTTTCCCAAGAGGGATCAGAGTGAAATCCTTGCTTAGCCTTTCATCCCTGTATTCTGCTGAAAGAACTCCAAGCTTCAAGCTATGGATGGATGGAAAGGGATTCTTCCGACGGTAAGTGAGAAGAGGGGAGCACGAGTCTGAGCGATTCCAGTGTCAGTCAATACAAGTTAAAGGGATGGACGCTGCTCCACAGACTCCAGTAGTCCAGCGTTGAGGAATGGCCTCAGCCTCTGTTCTGGCCACGCCCTCTGATGTGTTTTACCCTGCCCACTGGGGCTTGGTCACTCAAGTAATGAGTTATGATAAAAGCTCATAACTCAATCTGTTGATATTTAGCAAGCTTTAGACTATCATTCATAACTTAGTTTAGGAATACATTCAAGTAAATTCATTTTTGGGTCCACAAAAAAGCGTGTGGCTAACCCATGCCATGAGTTAGAATAAAAGCTCATAACTCTGGCGATACCTTTTTGCAAGTAATAGACTATTATTCTGAGAGTTTTATAATTAGGTACCTACCATCCACTAAAGCTGCAGGAGCAGAAAAGGGTTTCCTTCTTGATTGGCGTATTCATGGCTTCCCATGTTGCTTGGAGAGATTATAGCTTACCATGTTGCTTGGAGAGATCATTGCTTCCGTCTGGACACTGAAAAGAAAATTTACAATAGCATAATGTCTACTTATCCCAAGTATAATGAAATATTCATTTTGGGTTAAATAGCACACAATGTAAACATGTCATGATGTAAGGTCTAAGTCATAAGTCTCTATGCATACTTGTCCTGTTTTAGTTACTCTTACACAAGCCATAGATTATACAATTTTCTTTTCCTCCCTCACGGATGAAAGGAAAGAAAATCACTCCATTCCCACATCAACAATGTAAACATGTCATGATGTAAGGTCTAAGTCAGCAATGGGCAAACTACGGCCCGGCGGACCTTTTAATCCGGCCCGCGATACATTGGCTGTCAGGATGTGTAGGCGGGGCAGCGTGACGAACGTGAGGGGAGCTAGGCTCCTCTCACAGTCCGCCCTGAAGACCGGAACGGCGCGGGAACACGGCGAGAGGAACGCGGAGCAAAGGTAAGTGAATTGACACAGGGGGGACTTGGCTTACTACTTGGGGGGGAATAGTACTGTGAGGGATGAATATGGGGGATGAATTACTATATGGGGGATGAATTACTATGCTTACTATAGGGGAATATTACTATACTTACTATAGATGACACATACATATCATTCATCTACTCTTGGTCCGGCCCCAATATATGAACCCATTGCGGCCCTCAAGTCAAAAAGTTTCCCCACCCCTGGTCTAAGTCATAAGTCTCTATGCATACTTGTCCTGTTTTAGTTACTCTTACACAAGCCATAGATTATACAATTTTCTTTTCCTCCATCACGGATGAAAGGAAAGAAAATCACACCATTCCCACATCAACACAGTCAATGTTGATGGGAGAATCCCTCCCACAGCAGTATGGTCTTCTGCCATCAGGGAGTGTTGGGAGCCTTCCCTGCCGATAGAACACAAATGATCAGTGCGGGTACTAAAGTAGTTTGATGGATAGACTTCAGTACAACCAGACCGTCCAAAGATGGATTGAATCTCGCATGGTCACTAATGAACCTGATGAGACTTGATTCATCTATGGTCAGCTTTAGGGTTACAGATTATCTGATTGGTAGTTCAGTGTAAATCTATAGACTTACATCTGCTTGCTTCCGAATATTTATGCAGAAAAAAAAAAAAAAACGAACTGTATCCTTTTCCATATTTCAGGACAAAAACCTTATGTTTCTGGGGAAGCCCGATTTAAACTGATGCAAGTCCATTTTCATCCTGCTGCCCATAGACCGAACATGGGGTCTGAAAAGGTCAGCTGTCAAAAAGTGCAAATACATTGGACAAGCACAGATTTGACAAAGTGTCACCCGTCCCATTCTGCTATGAATTAGGGATGAGCTATCAAGAGTCCGAACCCACCTGAGCTATCCCACCAGAAAGCTGTTAAAGTGGATAGCCAAATCATAGACAGCAAAGGCATCCCCCACCCTGCAGCTACACGTATGCAAGGGGCATGTATGCGCACGGCTGTGGAGTAGAAAATGTCCCCGCCACATGATTGGCTGTCCACTCCAATGGTTTACCATCAGGATAGCTCAAACAGGTTCAAACTCGTGTCCAAACACTTCTGAGCTCATTCCTCCTCTGAATCACTTCACGAGTTCCCTGCTGAGCAGATTGGAAACAGACCGCATGAAAGAACCCTCAAGTCACATTAAAATGGATTTGTTCCATCATGTTTAACAGGTTTCATTGCTTATATAAAGCAGCTTCTTTCTAATGAGACTCCAAATCATTCCCGACACTTTGCCCCGTCCACACTTGAGCAAAGGCATTGCTTTTTTTGCCATTACATTTAAGGATTGGTATGTTGCAATACAAATTTTTTATTTTTTTAGGGGTTTAAGAGCATTTCAGGAACATACCATAACAGCAGTTTTACCAAAACAGACTCCACATCTGGCTGCTGTAGCAATGTATGGTGATGTACATTAGTGTGATGGGTTGCAGTGCCACCAATTAGGAAAATAATTGCAGCAACCTTTCCTACCTGGACCATAGAGGTCTGTTGTCCCTGCTATATAACCAGGCTAGTTTAACTGCCTCCCACCCGCCATATAGGCCATTGACGGACGCAAGGCAGTTCTATCGTTCTGGGAGAACGTCATATGACGTCCTCCCATTCTCACCGCGTATGCGCAGCTCCGGGAGTGTGCAGCGCGGCGATCAGCAGTGCGCTGTGTCCCTCGAACACAGTGGATCACCTATCCATGGAAAGAGTCAAAGATGTCAGCTCGGTCATGTGATCAGCTGTGTCCAATCACAGCTGATCGCATGTAAACAGGGAAATGCCGGTTATCTGCATTTCTCTCCTCACGAGCTGTCACGCTGACAGCTCGTGAGGAGAGGAGAGCCGGTAATTGGCATTCCTCGGAGGGGACATGTGCACTGATCATCAGGGCACTGATGATCAGTGTGCCCTGATGATCAGTGTAGCCCCAGCAGTGCCACCTGTCAGTGTCCATCAGTGCCAGCTCTCAGTGCTCATCCATGCCACCTGCCAGGTCCCATCAGTGCCACATATCAGTACCTACCAGTGTACATCAATGCCACATATCAGTGCACATCTGAGCTGCCTTTCAGGGTCATCCATCAGTGCCAGTCAGTGCCACCTAACAGTGCCCATCAGTGATGCCTGTCATTGCCCATCAGTGCCACCTACAAGTGCCTCCTCATCAGTGCCCATCAGTGCAGCCTATCAGTGCCCATCCCTGCAGCCTCATTAGCGCACATCAGTGAAGGAGAAAAATTACTTATTTACAAATTTTTATAACAAAATCGAAGAAAAAAACTTTTTTTTTATTTTCACAATTTTCAGTGGTTTTTGGTTTAAGAAAAAATAAAAAACCCAGAGGTGATTAAATACCACCAAAATAAAGCTCTGTCACAAAACAAATGATAAAAATGTCATATGGGTACAGTATTGCATGACCGCGCAATTGTCAAAGTGTGACAGCGCTGAATGCTGGAAATTGGCCGGGGCAGGAAGGGGGTACAAGTGCCCGGTAGGCAGGAAGGGGGTACAAGTGCCCGGTAGGCAGGAAGGGGGTACAAGTGCCCGGTAGGCAGGAAGGGGGTACAAGTGCCCGGTAGGCTAGCGGTTAAGGAACGGTTTCAATCAGTATGAAGGTTTTAGAAGACTAGCTTTGCAGTATATTAATCATGTACACAAGAGCAATGAACAGACAGGAGACATTTGTAAACATTATTAGTGATCCTTGTGTTTCCTGTAAAGTGTTGAGAAATGTTCTTCAAAATATCCTGATATCATGATTTGCTACTTGCGCTTCATACAATCGAAAAACATTTCATGCAAATATCCCCCAATTTCCAGCATTTCTAGATTCCATTTCATACATACCTGTCATTTCTCACTCCTAGACCTCAGAACCTGGGACCACTAAATGGTGGTTAAACCCAAACTTGAGAGTTGTGAGAAAAGCTCATTCCTCAGCCTGGCGATGTGTGAAGGAGGTTGAACACGGCTCCACAAACATCTGTGGCTGAACCCAAACCATGAGTTACGATAAAAGCTTCTAACTCGCTCTTCATGTGTTTGGGAAGCTACAATTTATTGAAGATGACGGCCATGTTGCTTAATGGCATCAATCCCACTGAACTCCAATAGTTATGGATAGAAGAATAACAGAGCGAGATGAAACCTGGTTTGTGAGATGAATGACCATTCAGTATGAATTTGGGTTCAGAAACAAACAGGTCATATAGGAAAGTGCAATAACCAGCGAGCCAAATAGCAACTGACCCGTTCTGTTTTACACCAATCGTGATTGTTTGCTATATTAGTCTAGATTCACACCTATTCAGGTTGCCTTTTAGGCAATTCTGCATTGTGTTTTGCGTTTTTGCACTTGCCTTTGACGCTTTTTTTTCTTGTTTCTAGGCAGATTTTAAATGCAAAACGCAGCAAAAACACAATACGTGCTTTTCTGCTGCATTCCCATTGAAGTCTATAGAACCAAAAATGTAACGTTTTGCATTCAAAAAAGTCCCTGAAACTTGCCACAAAACGCACCGGGGAAAACGCAGAGATGAGAACCTGACCCTGACCACTGCGCTATTAATGCAGCAATCCTACACTTAAAAATACATTCCCATTGATCAGTAATGAAAAGGAGGTTGCATGCTTCCCCATTTCCCACCAATGATAAGGGGGGGGGGGGAGGCCTTCCCCATCAGCAATGATAAGGAAAGGGGGGGGCCTTCCCCATCAGCAATGATAAGGAAAGGGGGGGGGCCTTCCCCATCAGCAATGATAAGGAAAGGGGGGGGGCCTTCCCCATCAGCAATGATAAGGAAAGGGGGGGGGCCTTCCCCATCAGCAATGATAAGGAAAGGGGGGGGGCCTTCCCCATCAGCAATGATAAGGAAAGGGGGGGGGCCTTCCCCATCAGCAATGATAAGGAAAGGGGGGGGGCCTTCCCCATCAGCAATGATAAGGAAAGGGGGGGGGCCTTCCCCATCAGCAATGATAAGGAAAGGGGGGGGGCCTTCCCCATCAGCAATGATAAGGAAAGGGGGGGGGCCTTCCCCATCAGCAATGATAAGGAAAGGGGGGGGGCCTTCCCCATCAGCAATGATAAGGAAAGGGGGGGGGGCCTTCCCCATCAGCAATGATAAGGAAAGGGGGGGGCCTTCCCCGTCAGCAATGATAAGGAAAGGGGGGGGCCTTCCCCGTCAGCAATGATAAGGAAAGGGGGGGGGCCTTCCCCATTAGCAATGATAAGGGGGAGCCAGGCTCCCCCATCACTAATATTACACATTGTACTCTCCATTGAATAAGCCCCACTTATCACTGCACTAAAATGCAACAATTATCCACTAAAAAATTCCCCATTGATGATCAATAGAGGGGGGCATGCTTCCCATTTATCACTGTTATGGGGGGGGGCATGCGTCCCATTTGTCAAAGATGAGTGACATGCTCACCATCACCATTGGGGGAAAAAAAAAAAAAAAAAAAAAAAAAAGGGGCTGGGGGGGTGACATACTTCCCATCACCAATGAAAAGGGAGTGGCGGGGACATGCTTCCAATCAGACAGGAAAAGGGGGGGGGGCGGGGGGGGGGGAATGGGGACATGCTGCCCATCAACATATTTTAAAAAAAATAAAAAAAGTGGGGTTATTGCTTCCCATTGATGAACAGTACTTGCTTGAATAAAATTATAGGTAGCCCCCCCAATAACAGAGGTGATTTTACTAAAACTGCAGGGTGCAAAATCTGGTGCAGCTCTGCATAGGAAGCAATCAGCTGCAGGTTTTATTATCAAAGCTTCATTGAACAAGCTGAGATTACAATCTGATTGGCTGCCATGCACAGCTGCATCACATTTTGCACTCTCCAGTATTAGTAAACCAACCCCAGTAACATATATTTGTCACATTTAAACAAAAGTGCAGCAAAAAAGCCTAAAATGTACCAAACAAACATAGAAAACAACAAACAAATCCAAACTCCACTCACCAAACATGAGTCAGCATCAGACCATGTGCTAGACAAAATAGCTGCCACTTGCACTGGTATTTATAGATCAGCCCCTTTTTTTTTCCTCACTCAACTTTATTTGCATCAATGACAAACAGACAAACTCTCAAATAGGTTAAAAAACATAGTTTTCTTTTGAAATCAGTGCCTAGATGCCTCATTTTCCTGGACAGCTGCAGTGAAGGGGAAAAAAACTAAAATAAAGTTAAAATAATGTTAAAAAAAAAAAAAAAAATTGCCTGGTGAACTCAGAACTGGTCAGCTGACACTTCCAGCCACTCCTCTTCAACTGTAACCCCTTACTGCCCAGATCCAGTGTTGCTGTTTTGCATCGCACTGCTAGAACTTGCCTGACATTAGGCTCACACCTAAGCACTTTCCGTAGCATTTTGCAGAAACGCTCTACAGTCCATTTAGCATGATTTCCTATGGGACATGTTCTCACCTGTGCGTTTTCACCCGGTGCGTTTTTTTTTGGAAGGGGTCAGGGACTTTTTGGAACACAAAAAGTTGCATTTTTGGTTCTATAGGCTTCAATGGAAATGCTGCAGAAAAACATTTATTGCGTTTTAGACTTTTTTTTTATGCATTTTGCATTTTAAATCTGCCTAGCAACAAGAAAAAAAAAAAAAATAACACCCACGACACACGCAGCAAAACACAAGTGCAAAAACACAAAATGCATTGCAGAAAGCGCTCAAACGCAACCTGCATAGGTGTGAACCTAGTCTAATGCAGGCCATAGACGGGTCGAACATCAGCCGATTTTTTGAACGATAAACGAAAAATTGCTCGTTCGATCGGCCGACGTTACTACCGATTAAAAAAAAAAAAGTCAGCCGACTAAATCATAAAGTTCACCCCATAACTTCTGTCCCTTGCAGGTCATGGCTCATGCACAGATTTTTTATCGTTAAAACGAGAAAATCGGCAGATCTTCCAAATCGGCCGCAAATTTTCCAACATGCCCGATAATCTCAAAGTGCTAAAAACCCGAAAAACAGCAGATCAATTAACCCACTAACAGTGCAAAAATCGATCGATTTTTTTCTGCCAAAAAAATTAGATCGATTTTTTTTCAGCCGAAAAATCGGCCGATTTTCGAACCATCTGTGACCGGCGTTAGGCTAGGTTCACACCTATGCAGTTTGTATTTGATCCATTTCTGAAGTGCTTTTTATTGTGCATTTTGTTTTTTTTGCACATACGTTTGATTAAAATGATTAAAATGCAAAACGCATCAAAAGCGCAGCAGAAACGCACTACATGCCGACCCTTTCCAAATGCACTGAGTAAAAACGCACAGATGTCATCGTGTCCCATAGGCAATCATAAATGGACTGTAGTGCGTTTCTGCAAAACGCTGCAGAAACCGCTTAGGTGGGAACCCAGAATAAGGTTTCTTACACAAGAAAAAAAACTGTCACTTTTTTGGTCAAATTCAGATACTAAATTAGACAAATAGGATAAATGTAATTATATATATGACCTCCTTATACCCTCAAAAAGTCAATACTTTCCACCCTAGAAAGTGTTAAATATATACAAAAAAAACTTTTTGGTGATGCAATAAATCCCACATTGAATTCAAAATCCTACATATACCAAATAATCTAGTATAATATAAATACACCAACTCAAAATAGTCCAATGTGAACTCCAAAATTATGCCCAAAAATTGTCCAAAAATTGTCCAAAATAAATCCAGTATAGTGTCCTAATTCCAATCTTTTCCTTCCAATCTGTGAAAATTATTCCTCCAAACACGTACCTCGAGAAATAAAAATAAACAATCTAGTGCAATACAATTAATTAGAAAAAAATCACCCCGTGAAACTCCACACTTCACTGCAAAAGTATATGTATTTGTGAAAAAAAAAAAATATATAAATTCAATTATACCAATCTTATTTTATAATAGTGCAAAAACCACATCAATCAAAAGTGTGCGCACTCTGTGATCACTGCTACACAGTGAATTCCTTCAACCACCACACAATAGTACAAAATACTATTACCCTCTATGTGTGTAATTAAGGCTCTACCAACATTATGGATCAGTAATCTTCCAAAAATCTTCTTTTGGGATATTTCCATGTCCTCAGAGAAATAAATGGTCTTAGGAGCAATATTCAAAACATAGGGATAACATTTATTAGTAACTCACACTTAAGAATTGGATTATCAGCTCCAGCTATGGTTTCTGTCCGCTTAGACAAACATTTCCTCCACCATGTGTATTAACAACCTAAAAAATGGCCGCGGCGACACTTCCGGTCTGCATACGTGCGTCCTGACGTCACTCCTTTAACGCGTTTCGTCACTTCCGGACTTCATCTGAAAGGATACAGACGTCCTACTCGTTGCTCCTTTTATGTTCATGCCTCTTATTGACTTGAGGCTGCCGCCGCCATATTTGAACAGGGAAAATACCGCAATCTCCCCCTTTCTCTTACTATGTTTTAAAAAACTCGGACCTAACATATAACGGTCCGCTCAATAAGCATATATCACAGGTGAAAACAGGGTTCAGATAAATGTTACCTATAAATATAACATATCCATCTAATCTCTCCTATTAATCACCAATTTACATATATACGAAATACAAAAATTCTTTTATATATACAAAATTAAAATCAATAATCAAAAATACCTATTCTTATATTACTTATTATTCCACATAAAGAACAATTAAAACTTCATATTATTCACCCCTAAGAAACTTTTATTATAATTTACCCACTCTCATATATAGTATTAAAATATCTCTATTTATAATATAGTTTATACTCCCTCTAGTGGTTGTTCTAAAAAAGGTATTTATAAATTCCCACATATAATTCCTATAAATTAATTTCTCATTCACCCATTGAAAGAATTTATTAAAAAGAACAATTTGATTCAATAAATAAAACCCCCTAAATTTTATATATATGAAAATTAAATTGAATTTATTTTTTTTAAAATAAAATTCTTTTTACCAAAAAGATCCTTTCTGGCATATTCTATTCTAATATCTTGTCTAATTTCTGTATTTCAATAATCTTTTTCATCATGCTTAATCATCCTAAAAAATTCATCCTAAAAAATACATATTGCTATTATCAGATAGCCACCCCTACTTATTAATAAATACAATCAAATATAGACTCCTACAGATTAATTTACTAACCATACAATAAATATTCGCTCCTACAAATTGATCTAATACCAGGTACTCCCTCTTACTTATTAATTACCTTCACAGCCATGGATATATTCAGTCTAAATTAAAAATCTGAAATAAAATAATTCAAGTCTAACTCTATGTTTAGAACTCTTGGTTTCAGAGTATTTAGCCTGAATATCCAAAAAGTTTCATTTTGGGATAATTTTTGAATTTTATTCCCACCCCTCCAATGTCCTTTTACTGTATCGATACCACAAAACTTTAATAGACTTGGATCTGAATTATGATGTTCCTTAAAGTGTCTTGAGACACTATGATCTTTCTTTCCTTTTGCAATATTTCTCACATGTTCCTCCAATCTTACATGCAAATTCCTTTTAGTTCTTCCAATATATTGGAGGTGGCATGGACATTCCAACATGTACGTTACATACTGTGTATTACATGTGATGAACTGCTTAATGGGAAAAGTTTCCTCTGTTGTTTGGGATCTGAATGATGGGATCACCCTATCTTTAATCCCCGTTATTTTGCATATTCTACACTTCTTGCAAGGATAAAAGCCTTTAAAATCAAACATCTTACAAATTTTTTGTCTCGGTGGAGATATCACCCCTTTTACTAGTGTACTTCTAAGATTATTTGTCTTCCTATAAATAAAGGACGGTTTTTCTGGTAGTATTGTGGTTAAAATCTTATCCTTTTTTAAAATTGGCCAATGTTTCCTGAATATTTTTTCCATTTCTTTATACTGACAGTTAAAACCTGATATAAAAGCATAGTCCATTCCCTTTCTCTTTTCTCTTATTCTTTGCTTTTTCTCTATTTTTCTTTCACCTAAGTAGTTTTGGCTTATTTTAAATCTGATCTTCTCTAATCTCATTGGGTCATATCCTTTAGCGACAAATCTATTCTTAATGATCTCCGATTGTACAATGTAATCTTCTAATCTAGAACAGTTCCTCATAACTCTTGTAAATTGACCTTTTGGTATGCCTTGAATCCACCTAGGATGATGGCAACTACTTATGGGAATGTATCCATTTCTGTCTGTTTCTTTAAAAAAAGTTTTAAATAATAACTTATTATTCACTTTAAAAATAGTCAGGTCTAGGAAATTTACCAATTCTGTACTAATAAAATGAGTAAAAGTTAATTCGTAACTGTTTTTCCCAATGAAATCTAAAAACTGTTGTAAACTCTCATGGGTTCCATCCCAAACTACCAGAATATCATCTATATATCTTCTCCATACTTTTAGACCACTCCAATTTTTTCCATAAATTTCCTTATCTTCCCATTTTGCTAGGAAAATATTGGCCAGACTTGGGGCAAATTTCGCGCAATTTGTAGGAGCGAATATTTATTGTATGGTTAGTAAATTAATCTGTAGGAGTCTATATTTGATTGTATTTATTAATAAGTAGGGGTGGCTATCTGATAATAGCAATATGTATTTTTTAGGATGAATTTTTTAGGATGATTAAGCATGATGAAAAAGATTATTGAAATACAGAAATTAGACAAGATATTAGAATAGAATATGCCAGAAAGGATCTTTTTGGTAAAAAGAATTTTATTTTAAAAAAAATAAATTCAATTTAATTTTCATATATATAAAATTTAGGGGGTTTTATTTATTGAATCAAATTGTTCTTTTTAATAAATTCTTTCAATGGGTGAATGAGAAATTAATTTATAGGAATTATATGTGGGAATTTATAAATACCTTTTTTAGAACAACCACTAGAGGGAGTATAAACTATATTATAAATAGAGATATTTTAATACTATATATGAGAGTGGGTAAATTATAATAAAAGTTTCTTAGGGGTGAATAATATGAAGTTTTAATTGTTCTTTATGTGGAATAATAAGTAATATAAGAATAGGTATTTTTGATTATTGATTTTAATTTTGTATATATAAAAGAATTTTTGTATTTCGTATATATGTAAATTGGTGATTAATAGGAGAGATTAGATGGATATGTTATATTTATAGGTAACATTTATCTGAACCCTGTTTTCACCTGTGATATATGCTTATTGAGCGGACCGTTATATGTTAGGTCCGAGTTTTTTAAAACATAGTAAGAGAAAGGGGGAGATTGCGGTATTTTCCCTGTTCAAATATGGCGGCGGCAGCCTCAAGTCAATAAGAGGCATGAACATAAAAGGAGCAACGAGTAGGACGTCTGTATCCTTTCAGATGAAGTCCGGAAGTGACGAAACGCGTTAAAGGAGTGACGTCAGGACGCACGTATGCAGACCGGAAGTGTCGCCGCGGCCATTTTTTAGGTTGTTAATACACATGGTGGAGGAAATGTTTGTCTAAGCGGACAGAAACCATAGCTGGAGCTGATAATCCAATTCTTAAGTGTGAGTTACTAATAAATGTTATCCCTATGTTTTGAATATTGCTCCTAAGACCATTTATTTCTCTGAGGACCTGGAAATATCCCAAAAGAAGATTTTTGGAAGATTACTGATCCATAATGTTGGTAGAGCCTTAATTACACACATAGAGGGTAATAGTATTTTGTACTATTGTGTGGTGGTTGAAGGAATTCACTGTGTAGCAGTGATCACAGAGTGCGCACACTTTTGATTGATGTGGTTTTTGCACTATTATAAAATAAGATTGGTATAATTGAATTTATATATTTTTTTTTTTCACAAATACATATACTTTTGCAGTGAAGTGTGGAGTTTCACGGGGTGATTTTTTTCTAATTAATTGTATTGCACTAGATTGTTTATTTTTATTTCTCGAGGTACGTGTTTGGAGGAATAATTTTCACAGATTGGAAGGAAAAGATTGGAATTAGGATAAATGTAATACTGCAAAGTGCAATAAGTCCTACGGAGGTCTCTATAGTAACCTGTAATTTGATTGGTTGCTACGGGTTACTACATGGTTACCAAGTGTCCCGGACCAGGAGGGAAGGCCAGGGATTGCGGACATTGTTCAGCAAGCTCTGCGTCCTGCAAGGTGTCCCATGATATACAGGGTGGCAGTGAGGTGACGGGTGCTGGAACACAAAGCAGCCGCCATTGTAGTCGAGGTATAATTGTGGCTTCAACAAAGAGGAACGTGCGATTAGGAAAACAACCACTGAACACCAATGTTTATTTCTGCTCTCACTGACACCAATGATATGGGACTTATATATGTCACTGACACCGACTTACCACTTAGCCCTGGTTCACACTGATGCGGTGCAGAAATCGCACCATTTTCTGTGCGATTTTCTGCACTGCATCATAAACCGCACCTCGTTCATGCAAACCGCTGCGGGTGTGTATTATAACCTCTTCACGCCGACCGCACACAAATGTGTGGCCTCCCAGCATCTGGGCCTAGACGCCGAGCGGCCGTACATTTGCGTTCAATTATAAAAAAAACGATGTGCTGAGAGCACGCGCCCTGCGCACTCCCAGCACACATGTCCGGTACTCACGGAAAGGTCCCGGTCTCCTCTTTCGATCGGGACCTTTCCCGATCATGTGACCGCCGTGACGACACGTCACGGCGGTCACATGATCCCTAAACCTCGCCCCCACCCGTCCTGCCTCCCAGCTTCTGAAACTCTTAAAGGGCCGGGAGGCGCCGGCATGAAGGAGTTAAGTCAGCAACACCCCAAAATCGGGTCACAAACCGTGGTGCAGAATCAGATCACGTGGGTGTTCACACCTACGCGATCCGAAGCTGGTGCAGACAAGAAAAAGGGTCCTAAACTTTTTGGGTGCAGATGCGCTGCGTTTTAAGCCATACAAATAACGTGTGGTTCAAAATTGCACCCCACAGAAATCGCATATGATTTGCGCTGGAATGTGGTGCAGTTCCTGTGCGAATCACATGTGATGTGCCGTGCCGTGCTGCATCAGTGTGGACCAGTGTTTATACCAATATCAGGGCTTATTTTTACTCCCCATATCACCAATGTTGGGGATTATTTTACTGCGATGACACCAAAATGGAGCTAGTTTTCTTCCCACCAACACCATCAGTGGGGCTTATTCCCTCCTACTGACACCAATATGGGGCTTATTTTATTCCCACCATCAATGGCATTTATTCCCTTCTACTGACACCGATATGGGGCTTATTTTATTCCCACCATCAATGGCATTTATTCCCTCCTTCTGACACCGATATGGGGCTTTTTCCCTCCTATTGACATGGGTGTATTTTATTCCCACCAATAATGGCGCTTACTCCCTCCTACTGACACCGATATGGCGCTTATTCCCTCCTACTGACACAGATAAGGGGCTTTTTTTCAATCACACCAACAATGGTGCTTATTCCCTCCTACTGACACCGATATGGGGCCTAATTTCTCCTGACACCAGTATGGGGCCTATATCCTCACACGGACACCAAAAATATGGGGCTTATTTTCCTCTTTACACTTAAATAAATTTGGACTTATGCTTCCACTGTCACCAGTGACGGGGCTTATTTTATACCCACTGGACACCAACAAAATAGTTTAACATCTTCTTAATACCAACAACGTTTTTTTTTTTCCCACTGGCACCAATGGGGCTCATTTTACCCACGCACTGACACCAACGATCAGACGTATTTTACTCACACTGACACCAACAATGGGACTTATTTTACTCCCACTCAGTGATATGTAGCTCATTTTAATTCCCTGACACCAACATGGGGACTATTTCATTTCTACTAACACCAATGATGGGGCTTATTTTTCTCCTCCCCTCCATTGATACCAATATGGTTTCAATTTAGTTTAGGCACACCACTAAAAAAGCACACTGAGGATGTCCAAAATTTCAGTTCTTGCTGAATACGTAGAGACACAAAGACCTTCTGATCCATAGACAGCCCGTCCCATTGGCTGAGGAAGGCAAACTGAAACACCCTAATGTGCCGGTTGGCCCACTGGAATGGCCATTGGCAAGATCCAAATGAGGACAATGCAATCCCTTACTGACACAAATGCTGTCTCCATGACTCTTTGTATGCAAATTTTCATTTCAGAAATTTTGCAGTTTTGAAAAACCACTTTACTTCTTTGGATATCAAATACTATTCCAAGATACTTCAATTGAGAAGGGGTTAACTGCCTTTGCTGTTTGTTCACTAGCCAACTGAACTTGGAAAGGACTTTAAAGACAAGGCTGTGATGGTTCACGCTTGAGCATGCAACAATTATAATGTCATCCAAACAGTGGAAGAGCCTTATCCCCAAAAGATGTATTACTGCCACCACTGCCAACAAGATCTTTGAAAAGATTCTTGCTGCTGTGCCAATCCAAAAAAAAACGGCAGACACCTGAACTGGAAGGGACTTTTGGCCATCACAATTGTGGCGATTCTCAGATTTCCCTGGTGCTCTGCACAGATCAGTACATGGAGGTAAGCGTCAGCTAAGTTGACTGACACTAACAAGTCTTTTCGCTGAACTATCACCATGATTGTCTGCAAGGACACCATCTTGAACCTCTTGATGTGTATGTTTTAGTCAATTTAGTCAAAGCAAGGCAGGTTGGAAAACTCCTGATGCATTCAGTACTATTAAAAATTTGGAGAAAACCCCCAAATTCTGTTCTTCCGGTGACATAGGCACTATGGCCTTGTTGCACCATAATTCTTATACATTATCTTGCAAGAATCAAACGATTCAGTAGTCAACTTTGTAATTCTCTACTGTACTTCCACTTGGGACTGGTTGGGTGCACTTTCAAAATATTTTTAGATGTCTTAGCAACCTGCTCTGGATTTGATTCTATGTAAAAAGGGGAACTCCAAGATACCTTCACTGTGATCTGGTAAATATGCAGCCTGGTCTATAAGATTTGGCCTCCTGAACCCTTTTGAAGTCTAATTGACTTGAGCAAAAAGATAGCTGCTTCCTCCTCTGCAGCCCGGTCTTTCCTCCTGTCACTTGCTCAATTGCGTCATCCAGCGGTATGACAAATAACCTCTCATTATGGGGAATGTCATAGAAGGCTTGTGTGGAAGTGCTGTCCACCTTCCAGTGGTGCAACCACAAAGCTCTCTTGGCTGTGACTGAAATATCCTAGCACTTGACCTTCAGCAGAGGCTTTGATAGACCTACTACAGCTGCCAGGTTCTGCTCTTCCAGAATGGTGCCAAATCATGCAAGTTCCACGTTTGAATTAAAAGCCATTTCCTAATGCTTTAGACATAGAAGTTAAGACTGTTGCTGGATGAACAAAACCTGCCATAGAATAGACTCTCTAGAAGTCTGAGAGCCAGTTTACCACAATTGCTGTGATGCGTTTTGCCATTTTCCAGATGCGTTCCATACAGAATAAAAAAATACAACATGTTCTACTTTTGCTGACTGCACTAGAACACACTAAACTGGTGTGAACTAGGCCATTGCAATCCATGGTAAACACTGTCCATGTGTTTTTGATGCAGAATAAAAACACACCAGACTGCAGTTGGCGTGAACTAGTCCTGAGCCCACTTCTTGATCCATAGGATCCATAAAGGCAACTGAGTTATTGAAAGTCAAAGACATTTGATGTGCCAGATGCTGGATCCACCCCTGGAAGTACATCTCAAACATGCATCAGTCATGTAATGTAAATTGGCCTTCCTATCAGGTTTCTCCCATTCTTCATCAATGAGCTCTTACTTGGTCATTATGGGAAAAGAAGGCCCTTCCTTCTTCACATTTGCAAATATCTGCATGCTCTTTTCTGATACTAAAGGGGCCAATGAGATTGAAATCAAAAGCATGCACTGCCAACCCTTCATCCGCCCTTTGACTTTTATGCTCTTTTTTTGTCTTTCCTGTGGCATGGATATTTGCTGCATACTTTTGGCTATAGCCTCATAAATATAAGCTTTGAAATTTGCACATCTGCTTCCTTATCAATTGTCACTTTAATTGCAAATTAATTTCCCTACCACTGTGGACTGCAGGCCTAACATGCACACTGAGCTGAGCTAGCCATTGCCACATGAACACCACCCTGTGTGGTAACCTAAGGTATGTAGATTGTCCAGGTCAGGATATGACCAATGGTGGGTCTTATGTTTCTGGGGTATTTGCATTTAAGGCTTCTCAAATTATACAAAACACCATCATTTGCAGTCTTTGAACGCACTTTTAAAAAAAATGTCCCATGTTGCCCCCTCCTACCTTTGCTCATATCTGTGCAAACAAATATGGAGAAAATCATATTAATCTCCTACAAAAAAAGACAGGTATATGGTCCCTTTAAGACCCATCTGCCTTCATCAGCTTCAGAGGTATCAGCAAGGTGAGCTTGGGCAGCCTTTCCAGAAGTACACACAGAATCTGAGACAAAACTAATCAAATCTCCAGGAGCACACAGCACAACAGGGAAGCAACAAGTCTACCTCACCAGAAAAAACTGGCGAGAGAGAAGCCAAATCCTCTGTTGACTTCTAAGACTGTTTATGCCATTCCTTGGTGGCTGGAGGCCACTATCCCATATCCCCCCATCTCCTTGTCCTCATCATCCACAACCGCCATTAGACTGAAAATAAAGCCAGGCTTAGGTTTGCCCCCTCATTCCTTTACAACCGAACACATTAATTACACGGGTTCTGAGGCATATTTATTGCAGATAAGGCACTGAGTGAGTTTAATTACCACCTTAATCAGCCACATAACCTGTGTAATCAATATGTGTTCAATGTTGAAGGGATGAGGTGGCAACCCTACACACAGGGTCTAAACAAGACAGGAAAGACCCAAAAGGGAGACCAATGGTGACATTGCAGAGCTTACGAATACCACACCTGTACAATACTGCTGCTGTTTAAGGCTGGCCATACATTATACAATTTTCCTGAGATTTTTGCCTTAGATTTACCAAAAACCATATAATATGAGGTCAAACCTAAACACTTTCAATTGTATGTAATCAGGCAGACCCTTGTACTACATAGTGGAAGGTAAACTAAAAGGAAAATTGTATAGCGTATGGCCAACCTAAGCAAAGTTGCTTGCACCCCAATACCCAGAAGGTTTACTTGCAAGTATCTGGGTCTTAAAACACCAGGAGAGGGTGAAGATATACTTGAAGCAACCAAAGTACTTATCACCTGGAGCATGACCACAAAAGAACAGTTCAGTTGGTGAGCTGCTGACTATTATTGCGGTAACAAGAGGTGGTCCTGTGGGTTCCAGAGGAAGAGTAAACCCATTGTGTGCTGACATGAGGTAAACCAGGAAAAAAATGTGCTCCAAAATATACAATCCCTACCGCTATATAAACAAATTCATACAAAACTAATAAATCACAAAAATTGATAACAATTTGTCAATAGACGAATATTCTATAATTACTAGTGACCACACATAAATATTATCAGAACACCCTTGTGTGATAATAGTACATGATTAATACGGTTCATATAAAGTGCAAACACCATGGTCTAAAAGTCACGTATGACTAGTGTCTTCATCTGATCTCTAGTGCAATCCTCCTCCTACTACATAGGAGCCTCTTCCACCAATTGTGTCTTTTGGGTGTGCTCTCACCTGGGATAAATTACTGGAGGCCACATCAGCCCTACTCCACACCCCACAACGAATCCTCTGTCCTCTCTCCTTAGGCTACTTTCACACTGAGGAGTTTTTGGAGCATTTTTGAGTAAAAAAAAAGTGCCTGAAAAGCTTAGGAAAACTGCTTCCCTGTGTATGTGAATGTATATCTATGTATGTTCAGGCATTACGGTGTAAAAACTGCTTGCAGCATCTCTGCGGCATGTTTTGGGAGTTTAAAAAAAAAAAAAAGCCCCCAAAACACCTCTTCCCATTGAAATCAATGGAAAACACCTGAAAAGCGCCTTAAAAACGTCTCAAAAAATGCTTCTGAGAAGCGGTTTTGGTGCAGTTTTTTAAGTCATGGGTCCTTTGAAAACCGCCCAGAAGGTGCGGTAAAAAACACCTATGCGTTTTTCTGTGCTTTTGCGGCGGATCAGTGTGAAAGTAGCCTTATGCAGGCAAAAGACGGGACGAAAATCGGCCATTAAAAAGAAAAAAAAATCGGTCATTCAATCGGCCGATGTTACCACCAACGGTAAAAAAATTGGCCGATTTTCGTCCCGTCTACGGCCGGCATTTTTACTTCTGTCCCTTGCAGAGAGCTCCTTCTCTGATTTTTTATCGGTAAAATGATCGGCCAATTTGCCCATCATTGCTGGGAAAATCGACCGATCGTCAAAATCGACCGCAAATTTTCCAGCTTTACCGATAAAAAAATGTGCCAAAACCCCGAAAAACAGCCAACCAATTAACCCACTAAAGGTGCAAAATTTGTTTTTTTCAGCTGAAAAATCGGCCAATTTTCGACCCTTCTATGGGGGTTAAATTTAACGCTATGCATTTGATATGTTTTCCCCATATCAATTTCCACTATGCTAATGCAAATTTTTTTTTTATTGGATTTCCAGTGCTACTATTGATGGGACTTTAGGACTTAGAAATCCTCAAGCCTGGGATCACAGAATTGCATGACAAAGAAAATCACATTATATTCCAACTTCAGGGCGATTTCAGCCCCATAGACTTCTATCTTATCTCATAGAAGTCATATTAGCATAGATAAGAAACATTCCTATGCGCCTTTTATGGATCCATGTTTTTTTATAAACTAGGTTCACACTGAAGCTATTTTGATCCTTCCTTCGAAAAACCAATTGATCCTTCCATCGATCAATCGACCCTTCCTTCAATCAATCAGTCAATCGACCCTTCAATCACTCGATCGACCCTTATTTCAATCAATCGATCCTTCCTTCAATCAATCGATCCTTCCTTTGATCAATCAATTGATCCTTCCTTTGATCAATCAATCAATTGATCCTTCCTTTGATCAATCCTTCATTTAATCCTTCCTTCAGATTGATTGATCCTTCCTTCTATCGATTGATCCTTTCTTTGATCAATTAAAGGATCTATCAAAGGAAAGATCGATCAACTGAAGGGTCAATCAATCAAAGGAAGAAACAGTTGATCGAAGAAAGGGTTGACCAACCAAAGGAAGGGTCAATTGATAAAAGGTAGGGTCAATAAATTGATCGAAGGAAGGGTCAATAGATCGATCAAAGGAAGGGTTGATAAATCAAAGAAAGGTTTGATAGATCGATCAAAGGGTCGATCAAAAGAAGGGTCAAAGGAAAGATTGTTTAATTAAATTGTCGATCAATCATTTGAATTAAGGCCCAAAAATAGCAGCTGTATCAAAATCCATGAATGACGGATGACCAGAGAGAAGAGGTGAGGGTTAAATAAAAAAAATAACACTGAATACATCAAAGTTGCATAGGAATGTTTCTTATCAATGCGGATGCAACTTCTGTGAGATTACATACAGGTGAAATTCGAAAAATTAGAATATCGTGCAAAAGTTCATTTATTTCAGTAATGCAACTTAAAAGGTGAAACTAATATATGAGATAGAATAGAATATAGTACAAGATGGCGCCCGGCGCAGCCGCATGACCGTCAGCTCCGGCGCCCCCGCACTCCATCCGCCACCACCTGGGCCTCTGAGCTGCCACCGAGGTCCCCACCAACACCCTGAAGGGGCCCTGGACCCTCCGGCGGAGCTCCGGCGGGCCGAGGCGGCTTGAGGCCTACCACGGCACCCGAAGCTGCGGTGTTTCCTGCCGGCCGTGGCAGAAATCGCGGCGAGGATCGCGGCCGCGGTGGGATGCCTCCGCTCCTCCGGGGAAGCTGCGACCATCCCCACCGGTCCTACTGACACCCAGGAGGGGTCCGCTGCCATCCTGATGTTCCGGGACACCAGGTACTCTATCAGGGGCACCCACTACCCCACCAGGGAGCCCAGCCGCCATCACACCGCCAGCCAACAGGGACACAAACAGGGGCACCCACTACCCACCAGGGACTGCAAACCACCAGGGACCTTAGGCTACTATCCCACCAGGGATCGCTAACCCACCACCCCACCTGGGATCGCACGCCCATCACCCCACCAGGGACCGTAAGCTCACCACACCGCCCTCCAGCGCGCTGTCCCTCCAGCGGAGATCCGGTGACTTGTTGCCTACCATGACCCCTGAAGCCCACAGAGGACCGTGAACCGCGGAGGGCTGAGGATCATCGCCGAGACGCCCCACCCCGGGCTCCACAGATACAAGGAAGCAGCAACCACCCCCACTGGCACGGAGAGGGTAAGCCGTCATCGGCCCCAAGTGGGTAAGCCACCGCTGCCACATCTGCTCCCCACCGTGCTCCACTCAGCCGTGCCCCTGCCACCGCACAGCCCTGAGCCCCACTCCATCCGGCAGAGGCGCCCACCAATGCCTAGCCCATTCCACCTCCGGACATCGGCCCACACCACCTCCAGACGTCGGCCTATACCACCTCCTGCCGCTGGGCCTCTAGCACCTCCTGACGCCGGGCCTTCAGCACCCCTGACGCCGGGCCCTCAGCACCCCCTGATGCCGGGCCATCAGCACCCCCTGACGCCGGGCCTTCAACGCCTCCCGACGGCTGGCCGTCAACGCCTCCCGACGCCGGGCCCTCAACACCTCCCGACGCCGGGCCCTCAACACCTCCCGACGCCGGGCCCTCAACGCCTCCCGACGCCAAGCCTCCAGCACCCTCCTGATGCCGGGCCTACAACACCTCCAAACACCACGCCCCACGGCTCGTCCAGTCGCTGAACCACTGTACCCACTGACGCTGTGGCCACAACACCCACGGACGCCGGCCTACAGCACCCACAGACTGCAACCAGCCAGCTGCGGCCCCAGCCGCCCACCACTCCCACTCCCCTCCTACGATTGGACACTGATGAACACTGATAATCTCCGACATGGCATAACGGACTCTCCCCATCCTCACATCCTGACTGAAACCTCCCTCCCCCCCGACCCGACCAGCACTCCGCTCACCCTAGCATGCTACCTGCACTCCTCCTCCTCCTCCTCCTCCTCTCCTCCATTCCCAAACTTGCCTCCCTCTACTCCCCCAAAACAGCTCTACATTGCACCCTCACTTCTTCCTTCTACCCTCTACGCCTCTCACCACCTCCTCCTGATACTCCGCTCCCCCGCCGACCCACACGCTACCACCAATAGACCCACACGCTCCTGCACATCCCATTCCCATGCCACCTTCCTCACCCTTCTCCTTACCGCAGGAGACATCTCCACGAACCCTGGCACCCCCACCTCCCCACTCGGCACCCCCCTACTCCCGCCAGCCGCCGCAACCCCCTCAACCTCATATCTGTCCCCCTCCTCCCTGCATCCACCCCTCCTCTCTCGATTGCACTCCTGAACGCCTGCTCGGTTTGCAACAAGCTCACCGCCATCCACGACCTCTTTGTCTCCCACTCTTTCAACCTCCTAGCCGTCACTGAAACCTGGATCCAAGCCACTGACTCCACCTCCCCTGCAGCACTCTCCTATGGAGGTCTCGTCTGGACCCACTCACCCAGACCGATCAGCCGCAGAGGCGGTGGGGTCGGTATGCTCCTGCCACCGCTGAGCACTTTCCAGGTCCTCCCTAACCCCCCCTCCCTATCCATCTCCTCCTTTGAGACCCACTGCATCCGGCTCTTCTCTCCCACTGTTAGGGATCCGGGTGTGACCAGAAACGTGTGGACTGACACAAGGAAGTAACAGGCTTCAGGAATGATATAACAACAATATAATTTATTATTAGCCACCCAAATATATAAAACGCACAGTAAACACACCAACCTTCCACTAATATTAGTATGTGCAGGAACACAGGCATAGTCAGGGCTGGAGAGGTGGAATGGTCAGGCCGGCCGTATGGTTAATAACCGTCTGGTGGTACCTCTAGCAACCCACAGAACGGGATTCCCCAGGGCACGGGGTCTAAGCCCCAATCTGCTTATTCACCAGGGCCCCTGATGGTAGGGATGGACTTGGAGCAGACTGAGACCAGGTCGCGACCCTTGAGTGTACCTGACTTTGGTAGAGGGAACCGCCGGAGGTATGTATCGGAAGAGAGCCTGATGTATAGAGGCTGGCAGACCTGGGCAGTGATGACCTGATCCGTGCAGGATGGATGGATGACAGAGTACGTGTAGCGTAGTCAGGCAGGCCGGGTCGGTAACAGCAGAGGCAGAACGGTACAGAGCAGCGGACAGAGAGTAGTCAGGTCACAAGCCAGGTTTCAGCAACAGGAGGTTAGGTAATCAAGAGTAAGCAAAAGGATAGTCAGACAAGCCAGGGATCACAGCAGGAGACGGTCAGCAGAGGTCAGGATCAAGCAGGGTCGGCAACAAGGTATCTCACGCAGGAACAGAGGAGCAGGGAACAGGGAATGAAGACCATACGGCAATGTGAGCATTGCACAAGCTGGTTTAAATAGCCCGCCCGGCGCTGACAGGCGCACCTGGGTCCTAGTGCCTGCCCGGCCGTCATTGGTAACAGGCGCGCCTGGGTCCTAGTGCCCGGCTGCCTGTATGTCTTGTCAGGATCCTACGCCTGTGCAGATTCGTGCGCCGTGGTGATCTCTGGGATTCCTGACAGGTAGGGAGGTGTTTTGTACACCAGCATAGAAGAACTTGGCAAGCTGAGGACCCTGCTGTGGTTTTAAATACATCAGAAGCAGTTTTGTGAGTTAAAGAGAAAGCTAGGACCTCACTGGATTTCTGGCAGACTATCAGGTATTTTTTGTACCTGCAGCATTCTTAGTGAATCAAAAAATAAATGTATTGATTTTTTATTTTACTGAGACAAGCCATAAATCCGAAGTGAGGTTTTTTTTATTAGCTCCCCTAATCAAATGCTTTATTCTTTTCTATAAATAATCATAAAACAATGTATAAGGAATATTAGCTGCCAGTTTTAAAGAAAATCATTAACTTTTTTAGTGCACATTTATCATACAGTGGAATTGACATTTTCTTATCAGACAATGGTTCCCTTCAAAAGTATTTCACCCCACTATAAAGAATGTCCAGATTGCTCATCCATTACCATTTCATTTGTAGCACCCTCCCAGTTTGCTAGTTGCTAGGTAAATTTAGTTGGCCCCCCTATAGGCAGAGGAGCAGGGGTTCATTGTTGTTGGGAGGCTGTGCATTGCTTCATAGGCTGTGGCCTTGTTACCTTCCCCTATCTTCTGGAACTCAGTGGATATTTCCAGAACATATTGGTGGAGGGACATAGGCTGCGGTATGAATATTCAAGGAGTTTCCAGCAATCCATGTGGAGGCAGGCCCAGACGGTAGGGAAGTAACCCATACATATTCTGAAGCCTGGCAGTCTGTGAGCAGGGTTCAGTCATCTGGAAGAGACACCTGTACTAAGTGCTCTGATCCTGGGGTACAGAGGAGAGGGGGAAGAGAAGAGAGCTCTTAAAGTTGTGAGGTATGTGTACAGGTATCGGGAGATGTTGGATATATACCTCTGATGTTTCATCAGTTTTTGTGTTTAGGTTTGTGAGACTCATTGTCTGGTCATTCATGCTTCAATTAGTTTTCCAGAGTTTGTGATACATTTATCAGTGTGCTTATTGTACCTATGGATATACATATAATACACTAATAAATCACATTTTTAATATTATTTAATATTACTATTTTGGTGAGTTTTTGTTTTCTAGGTAGCACTACCCTCTTAGGGATTGCTGTTGAATTTGGGTCCCCCTATAGTCCTGCACAGTCAGTCAATTAGCATTTTCCACACAGCTTTCATCCATGGGCAGAAATCAGGCTTTGAGTGTTGGTTTTGTTGTTTTATTGAAGGGATTACATTTGGATGGGGTAAAGGGGTGTATAGGATGCCCAAGGGAACCGAAGTCTGAGGACAACTTCCTGAACTATTCACAGCTTCTTCTCTCTGACACACAACCTTTGTTGGAGTGCTAGCCAGCAGCTCCAGTTGTACCTCCCCAGACTCTAGGTGAACTTCTTTTCACCCAGCAATCTGAAGGTTCTCTTCCTGAGCGGAGGATCTGGCTGCTGTTCTTTTAAGTAAGGTGTACAGTTACTAGCAGAGGGCTAATCTGGTTTCCCACTGGAGTGTTTCTTCCTCATCCACCCAGGGGGTGCAGGTGTACTCACTCATATCCACTCGTATACCGCTTGCGGGTTGGCAGCTGATACCAGGCCTATGAGCTGGGCTGCTCCTTCCCTGCCATACAGGTGGTCTTCTCTCAGGGGACCAGTGAGTCCTGAGTTTTACTCCTTTCCAGCTCCAGGCTCCCAGGCAGGCCCCATACCTCTAGGCCTCCTGGCAGCCTTCCTTCTCCAGACTCACATCTTCCTGCAGCTCACTCCTCTTCAACCACCACACTCCTTGTACTGAGCAGGCTTTAACACTAAAAGAGACTTTTAAGAGAGTCCAGCCCTTTGCCAAGCCTTCTTTTGGGAATTGGCTAAGGTCCCTCAAAAGTGCAACCAACTACTTCTCAGACCCATCCACTGCCTCCAAGGCCCTCCTCTGAAAGCCTCAGAACAGGAGGAAATTCCAGAGGGTCTGGCCTGCAGAGTCTCTCAGTCCTGACCAGAATTTGACCCCTCTGGCTATTCCACGTGGGCTGTTAATAAGCTCCTCTCTAGACATCAGGGTCTAGCTGCCCATAGTTAAATTAGGAGGATGCTACGTCTAGAAAATGTATTTCCCTTTTTAATGCTTTCTAAGATTCACTGGCTCTTTCTCTCTTCCTAATCACCAAGCCAATAAAAAATATCTAAGCAGCTTCTTTCAATTCAGGCTCACAGTGTAAAAAGCATACCCTAGCGAAAGTTTGTTGCACAAGAGTTTTAATTGTGAGGATAAATGTTCTAAAAGAGTCTTTAAGGAGTAGAGATAAAACTGCATCCAAACCATTGTGAATCCCTATCCAGTGGAAACTTACTCGCTGACTCCACATGACTCTGTTAAAGCGGTATAAAACCCCAAATCAAACTTTTATTACATTGCAGCTTATCAATTCTTGGATGTAATGGCTGTATTCATTTTCTCTCCTTTCTTTTTCTCTTTCTTTCTTTCCCTCTTTCTTTCTTTCCTTTCCTTTCCTTCCTTCCTGTAAGTCTGTTTCTTTTCAACAAAACAAGCTGCCCTGCAGATGTAACAGTTCACAGGTTAAGACAAACCATTTACTACTGACAGGGATGCTTGCAATGATCGTTTTTTATTTATTTATGTAAAACCTTTATCCCTAAAGGAACAAAACTGTTTGTTGTAACTGCTAAAGTGTTATGGGGAGTTTGGCTTCAATTTGTTCAGAACTTCTTGTCACGGTTGCCCGATCGCCACCCTCAACATGCGACAATCGCATGACCGCGACCAACAATAATACGTCACGCCCGCAGCGTCAGACCCCAGACCTTCTCACCAACTCGTGACCAAAGGACCGGAAGATCTAAAACCGCGGTGTGACGTGCGTAACAATGCCACACTCAGCTGCGCCCCGCACAACGATTGTCCAGCTAATGGAACGCAATCGACGCACCGGCAGCCTGAATGCGCTTGTTACTGGGTCGGGTTAATTATGCAACTAACCCTTCACTGCCACCACCCCTTTTTGTACAGAGAAAGGGGAAACTCTCTTTATCAAATATACACTGTAATGGTTGAAAAGTCGCCTGTCCAATACGGTCACTCCAGGCCGATTGGGCAGAGGATTAAACAAACACAGTAGCGTCTCTTCAAAAGGCAGGAATTCGTGAATTGCAAGTAAGCGCTTAGAAACAGTTTAACACTTTCAGAAAGAAAGATTTATTACTAAAAGAGTCAAACAGGTGCAATAAAATATTTACAAAGAAAATGTAACTATATATATATATATATATACACACATACACATACAGTGGGGATTGAAAGTTTGGGCACCCCAGCTAAAAATTTGTATTAATGTGCATAAAGAACCCAAGGAAAGATGGAAAAATCTCCAAAAGGCATCAAATTACAGATTAGACATTCTTATAATATGTCAACAAAAGTTAGATTTTATTTCCATCATTTACACTTTCAAAATAACAAAAAAATGGCGTCTGCAAAAGTTTGGGCACCCTGCAGAGTTAATATCTTGTACTGCCCCCTTTGGCAAGTATCAGAGCTTGTAAACGCTTTTTGTAGCGAGCCAAGAGTCTTTCAATTCTTGTTTGAGGTATCTTTGCCCATTCTTCCTTACAAAAGTCTTCCAATTCTTTGAAATTTCTGGGCTGTCTGTCACGCACTGCTCTTCTAAGGTCTATCCATAGATTTTCAATTATGTTGAGGTCAGGAGATTGTGCAGGCCATGGCAAAACCTTCAGTTTACGCCTCTTGATGTGATCTCCCGTGGATTTTGAGGTGTGTTTAGGATCATTATCCATTTGTAGAAGCCATCCTCTCTAACTTCAGCTTTTTCACAGATGGCATCAAGTTACCATCCAAAATTTGCTGAAATTTTATTGAATCCATTTTTCCTTCTACTCGTGAGATGTTCCCTGTGCCACTGGCTGCAACACAACCCCAAAGCATGATTGATCCAACCCCATGCTTAACAGTTGGACAGAGGTTCTTTTCATTAAATTCTGTGCCCCTTCTTCTCCAAACGTACCTTTGCTCATTCCGGCCAAAAAGTTCAATTTTAACCTCATCGGTCCACAGAACTTGTTTCCAAAATGCATCAGGCTTGTCTATATGTTCATTTGCAAAGTTCAAACAATGATTTTTGTGGTGAGGACGTCGAAGAGGTTTTCTTCTGATGACTCTTCCATGAAGACCATATTTGTACAAGTATCTCTTTATAGTGGAATAGTGTACCACAACTCCAGTGTCTGCCAGATCTTTCTGGAGGGATTGTGCAGTCAAACGTGGGTTTTGAATTGTTTTTCTCACAATCCTGCAAGCTGTTCTGTCTGATATTTTTCTTGGTCTTCCAGATCTTGCTTTAACTTCCACTGTTCCTGATGACTGCCATTTCTTAATTACATTCCGAACAGAGGATATTGACATCTGAAAACGCTTTGCTATCTTCTTATAGCCTTCTCCAGCTTTGTGAGCGTCAACTATTTTCAGTTTCAGTTTTCTAGACAACTGCTTAGAAGAACCCATGGTGCTGATTGTTGGGGCAAGGTCAGATGAGTCTGTGCATTTAAAACCTTTGAGATTGACATCACCTGGTCTTCCCAGACGATGATTGAGAACAATCCATGACACTGGCAGGTCTCAGCTTTGCAAAGGGGGCAGTGCATGGTATAAATTCTGCAGGGTGCCCAAACTTTTGCAGATGCCATTTTTTTGTTTTCTGTTATTTTGAAAGTGTAAATGATGGAAATAAAATCTAACTTTTGTTGACATATTATAGGAATGTCTAATCTCTAATTTGATGCCTTTTGGAGATTTTTCCATCTTTCCTTGGCTTCTTTATGCACATAATACAAATTTTTAGCTGGGGTGCCCAAACTTTCGATCCCCACTGTATATATATATATATGCATAGAAAACATATCAGCACAGAGATAACAGGGAGAAGTTAAAAGGTTAAGTTACTTGCCATGTTAAGCCTTAAGGTAAGCAGATCCAAGTTGCAGAGCAGAAACGGTCTTTGATCTCCTGCTGTTATGAGGTTAAAATTAGGAGATGTCTTTAGCTTCATTCTTAGGCTTGCCAGTCTGTCTTTTAAAGTCCCCCTGCAGGGGGGGGTGGCTCTGAATACTGGCCAATAAGCTGTTTTGGGAGGGGTCAGTCGGGCGAACTCTGAATTAGAACCAACATCTGTCATAATCCATGACATAAAACATAGGGGAAAACCTGACTTGAGGAATGTTCATTTCATTCTGTCACCTTTAACAGGTTTTATGAGGTTACAATCTCTTTCAGTTCCTGGGGGAAGCTGCTTTATCTGTTTTATGATATGTGAGCCTACACATGTTCTGGGGTCAGTGCTTCGCAATTCTCTGAGGAACACTGGCCTTATCATGACTTAGGTGAGGAAGGCTACACTTTTGCAGACTGCTCGGCACCGAACTAAGGATGCCTTAACCTGTGGTTGACCCATAACCAGCCCACCATCTGTCACTGTGCCTCTCAGGAAGGGAGGGGGGAAGGAGAATAAAGGATTGAGGAATACTTCTAATAAAAAAGGGGAACTCCGCGTCCAACTCTGATGAGCAAGTTTGCTACACTCCTCTCCCCCAGACTGACAATGCTGCTGTCCAAAAGTGTCTCTGTTGCTCCTTCACACAGAGTGGGGGCACTCTAGTACAGGAGGTATGTTACTGGCCAGATCATCAGGTGAAAACAGAGGTAAAAAAGCCAAAGAAAAGAAAATGAATGCAGCCACCATATCTAATGATTAGTAGGATGCAATATATAACATTTTGATTTTGTGTTTAATACCACTTTAAACAAGCTTGGCACACAGCACGGCATGTATAAATAGCTGTTCTGCATTCTGATCCTGGCTGCTTCTCCAGCTGCATTGTTCACCAGGACAGACCCACCAGATTCATCGGATAGAGGAATCAAAGCAGAGCCTCACATAGGGTGATACCATTTTGTTAGAATATTTTATTAAAACACAAGTTGCACAAATATCATGGCTGACTGGCTCACATGAACAAAAGCATGGCTCTGCATTCCTGGCTACCTTCCACAGTTCTCCCCAAACTGTTCGGCCCTTCCTGACTCCTCCCCAGTGCATATCAAGGCGATGGAATGATAGATTCGAGAAGCATGTTTGTCCTGATTTGTCTTTTCATACAGCTCACAGTGCCTTTTACGTAACTTCCACACATATTGCCAAGGATTTTATTTCCCATTCAGTGACAGTCCTGCTGCAGTCTTGATTTTCCTGGAGAGTAGATCATCATGGAGACTCCATATACAACATCTCAAACCTACATTGATGAGTTTGAACCTTTAGATTATTGCAAATCCTACTATGACCCCAAAGAAGAAACATATGCTAGAGAATGGATTGATTTTACATTGCAGAATTTTCATGAAACGTTCACTTCAGGTAAACAAATGACTTATTTTTGAGCTTTATTGCTGCAGGGAATATGATACAGAACAGCTGCAGTCTAAACTCAGAAACATGATTGATGTATTCATGTTGTTTTTGTTTTTTACAATTTTTAGAAATCATATAAATGAATTTATATTTGAGCTATCATTATCTATGCATGCGTTAATCTATGTGTATAGTGTCTGTACATATTCCAATCTTTACATTTTGGCCAGGGGCAGACTGACCGTTTGGAAACTCGAGCACTGCCCGAGAGCCCGTGGTCAGTAGGGGGCAGGGGCGGACTGACAACTCATGGGGCCCCCGGGCAATAGGGGATCATGGGGCCCCTGTGTCCTTGCCCAAACTCAAAAAAGCCTATGAAAAAGGTACCAGGGGCATCTCATGGGGCCCCCTACTTGGGCAGTGCCCGAGTTTCCAAATGGTCAGTCCGCCCCTGGTAGGGGGCCCCATGAGTTGTCAGTCCGCCCCTGATCTGGTTACATCTGACAAATGGCCTCCCCAAACAGGATATTGCACTGAACCTGTAGATAAACAAGGGAACCAGAACCTTCACTGGAAGAAGTGGAAGAGGGGGATTGATAATGAAGTTGGCAGTGCCTCCACCCAGGAAACGGCCTCTGTGAACAGAGGAGATTCCTTTCCTGGAAAACTAACCAGTAATCTAATCAAAGTAATTGAGGGCAGAGGAACTACTGCAACCAGCATGTAACATATAGATACACACCAATATAGAAATAATACAAGCTTTATATAGGAAAAGATTAAGAATTGTACATACAGTACACAAACACAATCCACAAACAGGTATGTTCAGCAAAGGTTAATCAAGAGCCCTGGTGGAATTGTGTACATACTGTACACCCTGGTATGTATATATAATTTAATAGAGATACCTCCAGATAAATGTTGCAGCAGACCAATTGCAGGGGCCCCTGAGGAGGAGCAGTGTTTGTCTTGATGACCAGAACTGCAGTGATTCAGTGATTCAGTCATTGTCCAACAAGCCTGGAATGCAGCTTTTTGCCAGCAGAAACCGTGGTGTGGCGCTGGAACTCAGGGTCAGACTATTTACTTTGTGCTTGGTCCCTAGTTACCTCTAATCTGTCATGCAACTGGACTTCTAACCACCAAAAGTGGCAGTCGGATGCCTAACCTGGTTCTAACCTATGCTGGTTGTTGAGTCCTAAGCTAATACTAGCTAAGGGATCCCAGACCAGAAAGGACAGGTTAACTAAAATAACAGGAGTTGCATATAAACCCTATTGCAATAAATAAGTTCACCTTCTAATATACTGAAAGGTGGGCAGCTGAAATAAACTATTCGAACATGAGAATACTTTCCTAAAAGTCTCTGCTTCTGGTCTGGGTGAAACTACATCAGCAGCAGCAGTGTATACAAAGTCTCTGTCTCTCTCTCCATTTTCTTCTTCTGGGGTCTCTGACCGAGACACAAAGATAGGAAGTGATGTACATAAATAATCACTGTGAGCCACTTACAGAATGTCAGGGATTTCAGGGCTTGCCGCGGCGCACAGGTCTGCGCATGCGCAGATTGCCTAGGCGCACCAATGTGCAGGCACTAGGACCTGGGCGTCCGCGACATCAATTGCGGCCGCGCATGCGCACTCGACAAGTAAGTGCACTCCTGTGACCCACATGAGAAGTATGGCCAAAAGAGCTTTGGCGGTATTTCTCTTTTAACAGACCAAACTTTCCAGACAAAGTTAGAGGATTCCGACAAACCAATAACCACTGACAAGGGTGTTAATAATGATCAGCTTTTATTAATTTATGTAAAACCTTTATCCTAAAAGCAAAAATAAAATTGATATTGCTGCTCTTAAGAGGAGTCTGCTTTAGCCAAATTGGATACACCCAAAGACAGATATATACATTGCTGGAACAAGGTCATCCAGCACCTGGGGCAAAGATGCCAAACTGCCCTCCATCCCCCCTGCATTCATGATTTGTAAGTTTATGGGATCCTACGCCCAGCAGTCACTTGCTTGTCAAAATCACTGTGCAGCTCAGTTTTAACATTGGGCAACTGCTTGTGTTGATGGCTCTCCACTCTTGGCTCTCTCCTGGACATTTCTGCGTTCGGCAGTGCAGGCTGTGCTCTCTCTCCCACCTACTCCTGCCAGTACAGCTCCCATGCTTGTTATTACAGAAGCGCTGCACTGGCAGAAAAGAGGAGGGAGAGTAAGAACACAGCCCGCACTGAGTCCTGGCTCTCTCCTCCTTTCCATGCTGCTCCCAGTACTGGGCTGACAGAAGTAGTGATGTATAGATTGTAACTACTCCTGTCAGCCTTGTAAGAGAAGGAAAATGACCCCATCCCTATAGTAAACCATTGCGCCCAGGGAAGCCACCCCTTGTTCCAGCCCTGGATATGTGTTTCTGGCTGGATCACCAGGTGAAATAAAGGAAAAAACAAAAACAAAAAAATGAATGCAGCCACCACATCTAAGAATTGATAATCTGCAATATATTGCATTTTGATTTTTTGGATTTAATACCGCTTTACACTTTGGAAACTAAGAACATCCTGTGAGCAGGGGCGGACTGACCATTTGGAAACTCGGGCACTGCCCGAGGGCCCGGGGTCAGTAGGGGGTCCCATGAGATGCCCCTGGTACCTTTTTCATAGGCTTTTTTGAGTTTGGGCAAGGACACAGGGGCCCCATGATCCCCTATTGCCCGGGGGCCCCATGAGTTGTCAGTCCGTCCCTGCCTGTGAGTGTAGGGCATCTGTGTCAGCACAGCCCCCTGCACCCGCAGTGTAATATGCAGAGAATGATGCTGAGGTCATGACACTAGCACCACTTTCTGCATCATCGAGGACCGCCCAGCGCTGGAGAAAAGGCAAAAATTAAGCAGACTCTGTTCATAACATATTGCTGGAAAATGGAGGGGAATGATTCAGTGATTAGCTGAACCTGGAGTAAGCCTTTAGATTTAGCATGCCTAAGCCTAGGAGATGTAGCAGGAGCGCTGTCAGCACAGAACACTGCACACTCACACTTTGGCTATCATATTTTGGCAGCCAGTCCGCCAACAATTTTCCACCTGGATATTATTCCACCTTTAATTATTCAAACAAAGGAAGTCACATGGCAGGGGGCCAACAGGCTCATTCAGAACAAAACTAATTTGGAAAATGTATGGCCAGCTTGTAAGCAGGGATTAATATCCCTTTTAGTAAGGTCCCTTCCCTGGGTAGAGCTGGTGGGTGGAGTTGTATATTCCTATATATTCTGCAGTGGGAGGAGTCTATGACAGAGGAGTAAGGGGGATAGGCTACTCCTGGTATACAGCATATAAACCTGTAATCTAAGGAAGAGAACTCTTCGGGGTAGGCCAATACAAACTTTGGAGGAGTACCCACCTAAGGTGGACCTCTTTGAAGAGTATGGAAGAGATGGCTGGACATTCGATGTTATTATGCATTCATACTGTGGTGAAGTTGGTGAAGTTATGATGCTGGACTTAAAGCTGTGTAAATGAAGGATAGATGTACAGAACTTCTGTTGTATCGTTGTAACCTCAGAAAAACGTAAGGTCTCTGCTCAAGCTCCATCCAGTGTTTCCTGAAATGGGTGCTGGCTGGGCAGGAGTCCGTCTAGCTCCTGACCTTAGTTGCATTGCTGCCACAGTAAAGATTTCCTCAAAAGGCTGTACATGTGGACATCCTTTTATTTTGGAGGTGGGCCAAAAGCCAGAAGGATGTTAGTAACTAAGATGGTAGAGTTTTTACCCTATTGCAGGTGTGTTTTTACCCAAGCTAATCCCCAACATGAAGAAGATGGGTATGCCACTGGCCATCTAGGAAGGAGCTGGTGGCAACCCACATGGAAGAAAAATATATTTTAAATATACTTTAAAAATATTCTTCCCAAATATATCGACATATATTTGAAATACTGCAATTTTGGCCGTATTCAATATATTTATAAAAATATATATTTTTAATATACAGGTGAAACTCGAAAAATTAGAATATCGTACAAAAGTTCATTTTTTTTAGTAATGCAACTTAAAAGGTGAAACTAATATATGAGATAGACTCATTACATGCAAAGCAAGATAGTTCAAGCCGTGATTTGTCATCATTGTGATGATTATGACTTACAGCTCATGAAAATTCCAAATCCACAATCTCAGAAAATTAGAATATTAGATGCAATCAATAATACAAGGATTGTACATAGAACAATATCGGACCTCTGAAAAGTATAAGCATGCATATGTACTCAGTACTTGGTGTGGGCCCCTTTTGCAGCAATTACTGCCTCAATGTGGCGTGGCATGGAAGCTATCAGCCTGTGGCACTGCTGAGGTGTTATGGAAGACCAGGATGCTTCAATAGCAGCCTTCAGCTCTTCTGCATTGTTCAGTCTCATGTCTCTCATCTTTTTCTTGGCAATGCCCCATAGATTCTCTATAGGGTTCAGGTCAGGCGAGTTTGCTGGCCAATCAAGCACAGTAATCCCACGGTCATTGGACCAGGTTTTGGTGCTTTTGGCAGTGTGGGCAGGTGCCAAGTCCTACTGGAAAATGAAGTCCGCATCCCCATAAAGCTCGTCTGCGGAAGGAAGCATGAAGTGCTCCAAAATCTCCTGGTAGACGGCTGCGTTGACCCTGGACTTAATGAAGCACAGTGGACCAACACCAGCAGATGTCATGGCTCCCCAAATCAACACAGACTGTGGAAACCTCACACTGGACTTCAAGCATCTTGCAGTGTGTGCCTCTCCATTCTTCCTCCATACTCTGGGTCCTTGGTTTCCAAATGAGATGCAAAAGTTGCTCTCATCAGAAAAGAGGACTTTGGACCACTGAGCAACAGACCAGGTCTGTTTTTCTTTAGCCCAGGTAAGACGCTTCTGACGTTGTTTGTTCAGGAGTGGCTTGAGAAGAGGAATACGACATTTGAAGCCCATGTCCAGGATCCGTCTGTGTGTGGTGGCTCTTGATGCACTGACTCCAGCCTCAGTCCACTCCTTGTAAAAGTCCCCAACACTTTTGAATGGCCTTTTCCTGACAATCCTCTCCAGGCTGAGGTCATCCCTGCTGCTTGTGCACCTTTTTCTTCCACACTTTTCCCTTCCACATAACTTTCTGTTAATGTGCTTTGATACAGCACTGTGGGAACATCCAACTTTTTTTGCAATTACCTTTTGAGGCTTTCCCTCCTTATGGAGGGTGTCAAAGATGGTTTTCTGCACAACTGTCAGGTCATTAGTCTTTCCCATAATTGTGATTCCTACTGAACCAGACTGAGAGACCATTTAAAGGCTCAGAAACCTTTTGCAGGTGTTATGGCTTAATTAGCTGATTAGAGTGGGACACTTTGAGCCTAGTATATTGCACCTTTTCACAATATTCTAATTTTCTGAGATTGTGGATTTGGGGTTTTCATGAGCTGTAAGCCATAATCATCACAATTATGACACATCACGGCTTGAACTATCTTGCTTTGCATGTATTGAGTCTATCACCTTTTAAGTTGCATTACTGAAATAAATGAACATTTGCACGATATTCTAATTTTTCGAGTTTCACCTGTGTATCTATCTATCTATCTATCTATCTATCTATCTATCTATCTATCTATCTATTATCTATCTATCTATCTATCTATCTATCTATCTATCTATCTATCTATCTATCTATCTATCTATATATATATATATATATATATATAGAGAGAGAGAGATAGATAGATAGATAGATAGATAGATAGATAGATAGATAGATAGATAGATAGATAGATATACTGTATGTTGAAATGTGTTCTTTATATATTACAAAATATATGAAAAATATTTTTTAAATATACTTTTTTTAAATATATTCTGCAGATTTTTTTACCATATAAAACAGTCATTTTAACATATATTTTTACATATTTACATATATTTGAAAATGCATTCCAAAATTGTAGATTAAATGTATTTTTAAAGACATACAGTATATTTGAAAATGTATTTTTAAATTTTTGAAAATATTTTTCATTTATTTTGCAATATATAAAAAATGCATTTCAACGTACAATATATACATATATATATATAGACTGCTATATATTTGATATATTATCGAATTTGAATAGGAAGGATTCTATATATTTTCAGATGCTAGTCCAACCCACTAGCAGAAATGGCATGAGCTGATTGGACAATATCGACTGCCAGCATGCGCATCCGAATTAACGAATGGAATGAATTTTAGATCCATATGTTAGCTGAAGCTGAATTTCGAAGGAATTTGAAAATGTTATTAATTTCCCCATAGGCCCAAACCACTATCGCATCATGTGAAGTCATCCGAATGAAACAAATGCATTTCTTAATTTCATTATAACTTTTTTTCTGATTCATTGACATGCATGACTCTATGTCCATTTGGAGATTCGTATACATCTGAACCTCCGAAAGTGAAATTTCTTTCCAAAAAACAAATCATATGGAAACAAAATGCACATGTCTATTGTTTAGTGTCACAGTAAACTGTATGCTATACATATTAGGCCAATAAAGCTGATTCTGATTCTGACATATAAAAAGCCTGCCTATTTTGATAGTAAAGAGTATGTTACCCATATATTTCATATTCCTGATCTTTGCCTTTTGTACCATGTACTTATGTTAAAAGTATCCTGTTCTCCTATTATTGCTTCCTTTGTGTGAAATCCCCCTGCTTTCCTATTTCAAACTGACCACGCTAGGTATAGGAGCACATCTCTTCCAGCATGGTCAGTTTTCTGGCTGTGCTGGGCAAACATCCTGCTTGCGTTTCAATGATCAGGCTTGTGGTGACACGCCCCCCTGCACTGCCATTCACTAGGAAGATCAGTATTTGCTGTTTCTCCTCCCCATCTCTCCAAGCCTCTGTAGCTGAGTACAGAGACTATGTACACTTATTAAAATAGAGAAAAAATGTTGAATGTTTTTTTTTAATATGTACAGTTTTGCTTTTGATTTTTTTTTTAAATTGAATGGGTTGTTTTACAAGGGGAGGGATCACATATGCATTAAGATTGTCAGTTTACTACACAAGCCCTACCTGACTACAATGCAGATACAATTATTGTATCTACACAGTGTTATCAGAATAAATGAGATTTTGTTTTGTCTCATCTACACTTCTAAAGGAAAGCTCCATTGTTTGTTTTTTGTCCCCTAAGGTGGTGTTAAAGGAGACCTACTAATTGACTTTGGAACTGGACCCACACTTTATCAACTTTTCTCTGCATGTGGAGCTTTCAACAATATCATCACTTCTGACTTTGTTGAGAAAAACCGAGCAGAGGTAGAGAAGTGGCTAAGGAAGGATCCCGATGCATTTGACTGGTCTCCAATTGTCAAGATGGTGTGTGAGCTGGAAGGTAACAGGTAAGTTACAAGTGTGTGGTAGGCATGCCTAAGATATTGTACCTGCATAAAATCTAATCCTCTCTCTGACTCATTTGTATGTGTAGTACCCTCCTATTTAGCTAGGGGGAGCTCTAGTTCAATTGTCAGCAAGGAGAGCTGAGTGGCAGCCTGGGTGTGGTAGCTAGCAGGGTCAAATTTGGGTCAGAGCTGAGAGGCCTTGCAGACCAGCCTTCTGGAATTCCCCCCTGTTCTAGAACTTTAGAGAAAGGTCTAGAATCAATGGTTGGATTTGAGGAGTGGCTGGTCTGTACTCTTAGAGGACCCTGGCCTAACCCCAACAGGAGACTTGGCAAAGGGCCAGGACAACCTTTAAGAATAACTGAGCCTGCTCAGCTGAAGGAGAGTTGAAGGATTGTTGGAGAGTGGAAAATAGAGAGGATGTAAGACTGAAGGCAGGAGCCTGTGAGGGGGCCCAGATGGAGAGAGGCTCACCTACAAGCAGAGAACCTTGGAAGGAGGAAAGCTCAGGACTGCACTGGACCCTGAGAGAGTACCACCTGTGAGGCAGGGAAGGAGCGGCCCAGCTAAAAGGCATGATAACAGCAACCAACCGACCGACCAGCAACACAAGAGAAGGACTGAGTGAGTAGACCTGCATCCCCTGGGCCAGATAGGGGAAGAATCACTCTGGTGAGAAACTACATTAGCCACCACCCAGGACTGTCTTATTTCTTGAAGTGGTAGGCACTGGATCTGGTGGCAGGTTATAGTCGTTGTCACAAGTTAGCCTGCAGCCTCCTGTTGCTTTGTCTTGCCTCCTTGCTGTTTGTGTTTCCTTCACATGTGTGTCTCTCTCTGTTCACCTATGGGTGTCATCTGCTATTCCCTGGGTTTTATGTTCTTCCCTTTCATCACTTCCTGGCCCGCCTCCTTGTCTGCCTGTCTATTTAAGACATGCTCAGTCTGTCCCACATTGCCTGAGCAACGGTTGTTGTCTGTGCTCCCCAGTGTTCTTCCAAGTATCTGGTCTAGTGTTTCTGTGTACTGACCCCGGCGGTGTCCCTGACTTCTCTCCTACATTGTCTACCTGTGTACTGACCCCGGCTTTGTTCCTGACCTCGCTTGTCTTCCGCCTGTCCCGACTTCGGCTTGTCTTCTGTATCTCCTAGTCTACTCCCATTGCACCCTGCTCCCGCTAGCGGTCTCTTCTACCACAGCTGGGTGTACCTGGGGGCTGCGACCAGGTTCCAGCCTGCTCCAATCCATCCCCACCATCAGGGGCTCTGGTTAACAAGCAGGCTGGGGCTTAGACTCCGCGCCCTGAGGAACCCCAAGCTGTGGATTAAGAGCTCACCACCACAGATGCTGACAGTAGTAGTAAGAAATAAACAGCTAAATTTAAAAATATTTTTTTCTTAATTATTTTGAGCAATTTTCCTTTAATAATAAAAAAAAAAATCAGGAGATATCCATTGCCATTCACCACCAAATGAAAGCCCAATTTGTCCTGAAACAAAAAAAAGGTATATTCGACCTGGATGCACAAAGTAGTTGTGATGATATGTATGGTTTTACTAACATAATTGTAAAATTGTGCTTAGGCATTAAGATTTTTTTTCCCTTAGGCTCGAAAGGTTTAAAGTCAAATTTTGAAAATCTGCCAACAGATAGGGTTTTTATAACATAACAGACCTTAGTGTCCTCTTCTGCCATAAATGCCTCTCCTGGCCTGTCAGTAGTAATGTAATCTGAGCCATACACAAGCTACTGAGACCACATTTATGGCACCCACTCTGTGCTGTGGTGATGTGAATCCTGGGTGCATGCGCTGAAGTGATATCATCATAGCTTGGCTTTGCAAGCGGCGGAGAGAAAATGAACCTGGAAGGAAGGCATGCAAAGATGCCTGGAGCAGTGACAGCATAGCACTAGCTGGCTGGTTTGACATGTGCTAATATGAGCTGCAAACTAGCACATTATGGGATAAACCTGGGACCAAAAAAAAAAAAGAAAACGTTTATCATGGTTTAATAGATTTCACCCCCTTAATAACCAGGGCATGTTTTGCTATTCAGAACTGTGCTGAACTGGCAGCACTGTATTTTAACTGGCAATTACTCAGTCATACAACACTGTACCCAGATGAAAGGTACCGTATTTTTCGCTCCATAAGACGCACCTGACCATAAGACGCACCTAGGTTTTAGAGGTGAAAAACAAGAAAAAAAAATATTCTGAACCAATGGACTGCAGACATAGTACAGGGGATGACCAGAGACTGCGGACACAGTACAGGAGATGACAAGAGACTGCAGACATAGTACAGGGGATGACCAGAGACTGCGGACAGTACAGGAGATGACCAGAGACTGCAGACATAGTACAGGAGATGAGCAGAGACTGCGGACAAAGTACAGGGGATGACCAAGAGACTGCGGACATAGTACAGGAGATGACCAGAGACTGCAGAAACAGTACAGGAGATGACCAGAGACTGCGGACACAGTACAGGAGATGACCAGAGACTGCGGACACAGTACAGGAGATGACCAGGGACTGCGGACACAGTGCAGGAGATGACCAGAGACTGCGGACACAGTGCAGGAGATGACCAGAGACTGCGGACACAGTGCAGGGAATGACCAGAGACTGCGGACAGTGCAGGGGATGACCAGAGACTGCGGACAGTGCAGGGAATGACCAGAGACTGCGGACAGTGCAGGGAATGACCAGAGACTGCGGACAGTGCAGGGAATGACCAGAGACTACGGACAGTACAGGGAATGACCAGAGACTGCGGACAGTACAGGGAATGACCAGAGACTGCGGACAGTACAGGGGATGACCAGAGACTGCGGACAGTACAGGGAATGACCAGAGACTGCGGACAGTACAGGGGATGACCAGAGACTGCGGACAGTGCAGGGAATGACCAGAGACTGCTGACCTTTGGGGAGGGAGGGGGAGCGGGTACCTGAATTTGACAGGTACCCGCTCCCACTTCCGCGGAGTTGCCTTCCCTCTTCTTCCCGGGCCGGCTTCTGTGACAGCCGGGTGCCCACTGCGCAGGTGCAAGAAGCGCTTCGCTTTGTGAATGGCCCGGCGCCTTCTGTGACCTTTCATGTGTCCCAGAAGACACCGGATCATTCACAAAGCGCAGCACATGCGCAGTGGGCACCCGGCTGTCACAGAAGCCAGCGCGGGAAGACTGTGCAGCGCTGGAGCGAGGAACAGGTAAGGCCCTGCAGGGGAGAACAGCTGAGCGGCCGGCCCGGTATTCTGACATGGTGGCGGCAGAAATACCGGACCGGCCGCTTTACATTCGCTCCATAAGACGCACTGACATTTTCCCCCCTTTTTGGGGGGGAAAAAAGTGCGTCTTATGGTGCGAAAAATACGGTATATATTTTTTTTCACATAAATAGAACTTTCTATTGGTGGTATTTGATAATCACCGTTTTTTATTCCTTATTACATAACAAAAAAAAATTCAAACATTTAAAAAATATATATATATACATATATATATATATTACACTTTATGTTATAAAACACATCTAATAAAATCAAATTTCTTTATATATTTAGGACAAAATGTATTCTGCTACATTTCTTTGGTAAAAAAATCCCAATAGGAGTATATTAATTTGTTTGTGTGAAAATTATAGCGTCTACAAACTATGGTATATATAATGGAATTTACGCAGCTATAGATGCTATATTAGTAATAGCCGTGATCAGCGACTTATAGTGTGACTGTGATAGTGTGGCAGGCAATCTGGTGCTAACAGACACTGTCTGGAAGGTATACTGATTGACTAACTGACACTGACATTGCTAGTGATGCTAATAAAGTGATCACATATAATACTGTACACTTTACTGATGACACTGGCAGAGAAGGGATTAACATCAAGAAGCAATCAAGGGGTTAACTGTGTGCCTAACAAGTGTGCAACATTAACAATGTGTGTAATGTGTCCTGCTTTTTCTCACAGATCTAGCTGTTTTTCTCCATGAACTCAGATTTGATATCAGGGAGAAGAAACAGTCAGATTGCTGTCTGTGTACAGTGTTCTGTGTGTTTGTAAATACAGAACCGATCAGCAGATATACAGCCAAAATCATTGGCTGAAACCTGCCGACAAACTCATGCTGTGTCCAATCACCCTGACTGGCAGCCTGTGAACTGGAGAGCAAATGTTAGACCTGGTGTGCTTGGCTGAGAGTCTGAAGGAACTTGGATTGGAATGTATTTGCTGATGGGCTCCACCTGTGGAAGATGGCATAGAGAGGAATCACTTTATCACAGAAGAGTGTTGCATGGAAGATGGTAGGCAACAGCTGTCTTTGGACATTGAGGGTAGGACCCTTGCCTAAGACTCCAGAATTGCTTTAGGTGTTGAATGCCAGAAATTGCTGCAAGGACTGGGACTGCTCATAAAGAGTCTCAGATTATTCGGCTACCCCCACCTCCAACAAAAGCTGCTGTTAGAGGACTTTTGAAGAGACTGTCCCTCTGTATGTGATTGGCGCTTTGGAGTATCCTGCACCCTCACCCCCTCTTTTCTGTTTGACGTACTACAATAAATTTATAAAAAGGCATGAACTGGACCGAGCCTGTGTTTGTCAATGTGCTTGGAGCTGGTGTCTGGACCTGGCAACCTCTGAGCTGGTAAGGGAGATCAGAGGCCCCTTTGGGGGAGAGAGCTACATACACTAGATATGGTTTATAGATGAATGTGTTGGGATCTTCTGTAGTAGACACATGAGGGTGATTTGATATGCTGTCATTTAATGTTTGCAATCATAACAGTGAAAAAAAATAATCTATAGTGTCCTCTTTCAGTGACAGTGAAAGCTGTAAGAAGAAGGAAGAAAAATTGAGGAGAACAGTGACAAAAGTTCTGCAATGTGATGCTCTGAAGAAGAACCCATTTGACCCAGTGGAGATGCCACAAGCTGATTGTCTTATTAGTTGCCTCTGTTTAGAAACACCCTGCAAAGATTTAGAAACTTTCACCAATGCTTTGAAAAATCTTAAGGACCTCATTAAACCAGGAGGTCACATAGTAATTCAGAGTGTGCTTAACTGTTCCTACTACCTTGTTGGACGAAAAAAATTCTTCTGTCTGGCCATTACCAAGGAAGAACTTGAGAAGGCATATAGGGAGGTTGGCTATGAAATAGTGAAACTAAAGTGCTGTCCAATTATTGAAAAGCAAAACTTGGACTTGACTGATGAGAACGGCTATTACTTCATCCATGCCCGTAAGCCGTGCTCATAGGGAAAATGACCTTATGAAGTACATATATCCAGGTCCTAAGCAGTAATTGCTCCTGTTGCTTTCCAAATGTATGATATAGTCAGCAAAGCTAGGGAAACGTCATAGATCAATTAATTGCTTTGACAAGTTTAAATTTATTAAAATATATTTTTTATTCCATGAATATTAGTAAACAAACGATGAAAAGTAATAAAACAGCTCCAGGTTGGCCCATACTTGCCTGCAATCCACAGCTAGGTGCCCATCCAGCTCACCATTGAGAAATATGTATCAGCCAAACAACACATGTAGACACAAGCAAGAATTAGATGGAAACCTCTTTATTGTGTTAAAATGGGGTACACATAAGGCAGCAGGATTCTAGTGCGTTTCACGCTGAATAACTCATCAATTTGGTATATCAGTTCAACATCTAACAGCATCCGTATCCACACATAATTATACATACGGAAACAAATGCACTGGGACTTTATGAAATACCACACTAGCCCATGATTATTTCTAAAAGAATTGATGTTTTCTTATATTGAATATAAATTTTAAAAATTGTAGTTCATAATAAAATATGTCAACAATTTCACTGGTTGCGTTGTGCTTTTTTTCCAGTATTGACATCACTTCTCCATGTACATACAGACGGATACGTTTAAAATGTTGTTACCATCAGATCTGACCTGTACTTACAGATGAATCCTGACCAATGGTTGTTTTTGCTACTTAAAAAACGATAACACATAAAACATGGAAAAACATGAGAAAACATAAATGTAATACTTTTTTACACCTGCAATCCCATAATTTCAATAATTTTAATGTGAAATGTGGGGTTCCCAATCAGCAATACATAGCAACGTATAGTATATTAAGTCTTCCTGGTTTCTCTACAGCACTACAGTATATCTCAAGTTTCTTATCATTCCTTGAGGGGCCCAGGAAGGTAGTAATTATTAGACATTTGGGTTATACTGCTGCCTTCAGGAGGTTTGGACATTGGTAAACAAAAAAAGTTAAGCCAACCCCCAAAGAACTTCTCCAACTTTCATGCCACAATTATTTGCTAGTGACCGAGGAGGTTGACCATGTTTTTTCCATGCACTGAGAAACACTCTTACTATAATTTACATTTCTTCATGTCATTTTTTTTCATTTATAATAAGACAATCATAATTTTTTTCCTTTGGCAACTTTAATGAAAACTTGTGGATCAGTATTTCCTCAGCAGCAGCTTTGGAATCTGCACCCAGACCCCACTGGACTGACGATTGTGGAGTTGGCAAGCAATTTGGCCTGCAGGCACTTGGCTTTGCCTTGAGGAGCTGTCCAGAGCTCTGTATATTATGTTAATTATTCCAGCCTCAGAGCTGTAGCACAGCCTCTTGTGTTACCCAGTCTATGAAGACTGAATTTATGAGTAAAGCTATTCGGTTTGTTTCATGTCCTTGACACCCTGATTTGTGACCTTGGAAACAATGTCCCCCTAGGATTAAGCTGGAGACACTGCAAAGGATGAAGGAGGCCTGACACTCACTAATTTGCATTTCTATCATTTGGCAGTGCAAACCCAACTCATTATGGGCCTCCTTAATAACCTGGTAGTGGATCCTACACATATTTTATTAGAACAGACCTGAGGCCCATTACCACTGGTATCAAATTTAGAGTTTAGATTTTTGGTCAGCTTTAAATTTCAACATATTTTATTGATTCTACGAAAGGTTTGAGATGCAATTAAAACTCTAGAGCAGTGGAGATGTGTTCTCTGGAGTGACAAATAATGCTTCTCTGTCTGGCAATCCGATGGACGAGTTTGGCGGTTGCCAGGAGAACGTTACTTGCCTTACTGCATTGTGCCATGTATAAAGTTTGGTGGAGGGGGTTGTTTTTCAGGGATTGGACTTGGCCCCTTAGTTCTAGTGAAGGGAATTCTTAAGGCATCAGCATACCAAGACATTTTGGACAATTTAATGCTCCCAACTTTGTGGGAACAGTTTGGGGATGGCCCCTTCCTGTTCCAACATGATTGCTCACCAGTGCACAAAGCAAGGTCCATAGAGCCATGAATGAGCGAGTTTGGGGTGGAGGAACTTGACTGGCCTGCACAGACCTCAACCCGATAGAACACCTTTGGGATGAATTAGACTGCGAGCCAGGCCTTCTAATCCGACATCAGTGCCTGAGCTCACAAATACGCTTCTGGAAGAATGGTCAAACATTCCCATAGACACCCTCCTAAACCTTGTGGACGGCCTTCCCAGAAGAGTTGAAGCTGTTGTAGCTGCCAAGGGCAGGCCAACTCAATATTGAACCCTACGGACTAAGACTGGGGTGCCACTATGTGTGTGTAAAGGCAGGCGGCCCAATACTTTTGACAATATACTGTCACAGTGGACAACCTCTATACACAGTGCAATGGCCTGAACTGTGCAATACAGTGCTCATAATATAATGTAAAATCAAGAAAAACACAACATACATTAAATTGGAACTTCCCCCAAAAAGGGAAGTTCCACTTGTTTATATCCCCCCTTCACTGTCACATTTGGCACTTTGTGAAAAACAAGTCCCTGTTCCCACTTCCCGGTCAGATCACTGCGGCAATCTAAGCCAGAAGTTAACCCCTCCTTCCCTCACAGCCTTCTGGGACACATCACAGGTCCCAGAAGACTGCAGGACCATTCACAAAGCACAGAGTGGCTTGCGCATGCGCAGTAGGCAACTGGCTGCGAACCGCAAGGCTTTACTTATAGTTTCCCTTACTTAAGATGAAGACGCCTGCACCCAAAGCCGACTGAAGAATCAGCTCGGGGTTAAGACATCACTGGATCCCTGGACAGGTAAGTGTCCTTATATTAAAAGTCAGCAGCTACAGTACTTGTACTACTTGTTTATGTTTTGGGGGGAGCCCAGAGCTCCGCTTTAATAAATATACAAAATGTGCAACAAAGTGGATAAAAAAAAGTTACAGTAAATATTCTCTTGATACCGTATGCTGTTGACACCAAGAAATGTGATACGAGTTTAAATCATGAGCATAAATGCCCTCAAAGAGTCTTCCAAGTGTGGAGATAAAACTGCACCCAAAACACTATGAATTCCTTCACTATACAGTGAAAACATGGGGGGAGGGGGGTTACTAAAACTGCAGCACTTAGAATCTGGTGCATCTGTACATGGTAGCCAATCAGCTTCTAACTTCAGCTTGTTCACTAGGGTCGCTGGTTCAAATCTCAACCATGGCATCACCTGCCTGGAGTTTGCATGTTCTCCCTGTGTCTGTGCCCCACTCCCTGTGCGGGTTTCCTCCAGGTACCTTGGTTTAGTTATTAATCCACTTACTTATTGGCTCCACATGCCTCTGATAAAGTAGTATTAAACCCAAAAACAAACATTTATTATATTGCAGCATGCCTTCTCTTAGATGTAATGGCTGCATTTGTTTTCTTTTTTCTGTTATTTTCAACTTGTGAGCCTGCCAGTAAGTCTGTTGTTTTTCAACAGAACAAGCTGTCCTGCAGATGTAGCAATTAGAAGGTTGAGTCTAACCATTTACCACTGAAAGGGGCACTTACAATGATCAGCTTTTATTTATTTATGTGAAACCTTTATCCCAAAAGGAAAAAAACAGTTTGTTATAACTCAAAAATAAATGTAAGCTGGTGTTTGGCTTCAGTTTCTTTAGCCCGGGTTCACACTAATGCAGTGCAGCATATCGCAGGTGATTCACACAGGAACCCCACCGCATTCTTGTGCAAATCGCATGGGATAGCCCTTCTGACGAAGTCCAGAAGTGACGAAACGCGTTAGTGGAGTGACGTCAAACCGGACGTGTCGCCGTGGCCATTTTGTTGGTTATCCACACATGGTTTTCTGCATTTGTTTGTTGGAACTTGTATAGGAGCCATGTCTGGAGCTGGAATTTCTAAATTTTAAATGTAAGTGGCTAATAAAATTTTCCCTATACTTTGAATATGAGTCCTGAGACCCTTCTTGTCTTTCTGAGGACCTTGGAAAAATATCTTTGAAGAGAGAATGGAAGATCTCTGATCCATAATGCTGTTAAGCTGATTATATGCACACAGAGGGTAATAGTATTTAGTACTATTGGTGCTGGTTTTTGGTGTATGCACAGTGTTGCAGTGATCACAGAGTGCTCACAGTTTAATTTGTAGTACATATGTGCACTATATAAAAATGTATTTATTTTATAAAAGGTTTTTGGCACATTTTTAAGTGGTTGAGTTTTTGCACAGTGATTATTACTTTATATAAAGGTAATGCACTAGAGTAATTATTTTTTTATTTTTGAGGTTCTTACTGGATGGAATAGGATTCAATCCTTCCTATTGGATGAAAACGTTTGGAAATCTGGGACCTTTTTGAACACTGGACTTTTCTTTGGATTTTTTTTTTTTTTTTTTTTGGACACTTTTTTGGGATTTCTGAGATTTTATATGACACTTTAGGGTCTAATTGTATTATTATATCACAAAAAGGTTATATTATATGGTGTTTGGCTTCTGTTTCTTTAGCCCGGGTTCACACTAATGCAGTGCGGCATATCGCATGTGATTCACGCAGGAACCCCACCACATTCTTGTGCAAATCGCATGTGATGTCTGTGCGGTGCGATTTGAGCCATACATTTTGTACGGTTCAAATTGCATCGCATCCACACTAAAAAGGTCCAGGACCCTTTTTTATTTCCACACCTGATTGTGTGTGAACACCTATGTGATGCGAATTCTGGTAATAGCACTGCGTTTTGTGATCTGTTTCAGGGTGTTGTTGATTTAACATTGACACCCGTTCCAGGTCACATGGATGCTGTGAGATTGCAATGCAGTGCGGGAAACACACAGGATTCGCTGTATTTCTCACAATGCATTAGTGTGAACCAGAGCTTAAAGTGTTAGTAAACCCACAACAGTAAAATCAGTCTGTATATGCAGTAAAGCATGCTTGGTATACTCACTGTGGAACCTAAAGGGTTAATCCTGTAAAAAGGCTATTTGATCCTGACTTCTCTGCTCCTCCTCTTGTTCAAATGTCCCCCTCTTATCGACTGAACCTGTAGCCATTCTGCACATGCTCAGTTTAGTGAGTATTGCTAGAGAGGGTTTTTTTTTCTTGGGAGAGTGCATATGATCAGCACTGTCCAGACAGAGGTCAGGGGTTATGCTTCCTCCTAGAGTAGAAAGAAAACTCCTCCTACAAGCTTTAACCAGTGCTCTCCTGAAGTCACGAGACTGCCCTAACCCATATAGAAGAAAAATATATTTGAAATATATTTTAAAAATATTCTTCCCAAATATATTAACATATATTTGAAATACTACAATTTTTATATATATATATATATATACTGTATGTTGAAATGCGTTTTTATTACAAAATATATGAAAAATATTTTTAAAAATAAATTTCAAATATACTGTATGTCTTTAAAAATACAAATCTACATTTGTGGAATGCATTTACATTTATATGTAAAAATATATGTTCAAATGACTTTTTTCTGTGTTAAAAAAATCTGAAGAATATATTTAAAAAATATATATTTTTAAGAATATTTTTCATATATTTTGTAATAAAAACACAGTTCAACATACAGTGTATCTATCTATCTATCTATCTAGTTATATATTGAAATATATTGAATATGGCCAATATTGTAGTATTTCAAATATATGTCAATATATTTGGGAAGATTATTTTTAAAATATATTTCAAATATATTTTTCTTCCATGTGGGAACTACTGATGGGAAAATGTATTTAGCAGTTTATATTTACTAAAATAATTGCATTTCCATGTTGTGTGTACTGTGGGAGACCAGATATAGTGAATGCAGGGTCCGGGGAGACTAGATATAGTGAATGCAGAGTCCTGGGAGACCAGATATAGTGAATGCAGGGTCCGGGGAGAGCAGATATAGTGAATGCAGGGTCCGGGGAGAGCAGATATAGTGAATGCAGGGTCCGGGGAGACCGGATGTAGTAAATGCAGGGTCCTGGGAGACCGGATATAGTGAATGCAGGGTCTGGGGAGACCGGATATAGTGAATGCAGGGTCCGGGGAGACCGGATATAGTGAATGCAGGGTCCGGGGAGACCGGATATAGTGAATGCAGGGTCCGGGGAGACCGGATATAGTGAATGCAGGGTCCGGGGAGACCGGATATAGTGAATGCAGGGTCCGGGGAGACCGGATATAGTGAATGCAGGGTCCGAGGAGACCGGATATAGTGAATGCAGGGTCCGGGGAGACCGGATATAGTGAATGCAGGGTCCGGGGAGACCGGATATAGTGAATGCAGGATCCGGGGAGACCAGATATAGTAAATGCATGATCCGGGGAGACCAGATATAGTGAATGCGGGGTTCGGGGAGAGCAGATATAGTGAATGCGGGGTCCGGGGAGACCGGATATAGTGAATGCGGGGTCCGGGGAGACCAGATATAGTGAATGCGGGGTCCGGGGAGACCAGATATAGTGAATGCAGGGTTCGGGGACAGCAGATATAGTGAATGCAGGGTTCGGGGAGAGCAGATATAGTGAAAGCAGGGTCCGGGGAGACCAGATATAGTGAACGCAGGGTCCGGGGAGACCGGATGTAGTGAACGCAGGGTCCTGGGAGACCGGATATAGTGAATGCAGGGTCCGGGGAGACTGGATATAGTGAATGCAGGGTCCGGGGAGACCGGATATAGTAAATGCATGATCCGGGGAGACCAGATATAGTGAATGCAGGGTTCGGGGAGAGCAGATATAGTGAATGCGGGGTCCGGGGAGACCAGATATAGTGAATGCGGAGTTCGGGGAGAGCAGATATAGTGAATGCGGGGTCCAGGGAGACCGGATATAGTGAATGCGGGGTCCGGGGAGACCGGATATAGTGAATGCGGGGTCCGGGGAGACCGGATATAGTGAATGCGGGGTCCGGGGAGACCAGATATAGTGAATGCAGGGTCCGGGGAGACCGGATATAGTGAATGCGGGGTCCGGGAAGACCGGATATAGTGAATGCGGGGTCCGAGAAGACCGGATATAGTGAATGCAGGGTCCAGGGAGAGCAGATATAGTGAATGCAGAGTCCTAGGAGGCCAGATATAGTGGATGCAGGGTCCGGGGAGACCAGATATAGTGAATGCAGGGTCCTGGGAGACAAGATATAGTGAATGCAGGGTCCAGGAGACCAGATATAGTGAATGCAGGGTCCGGGGAGACCGGATCTAGTGAATGCAGGGTCCGGGGAGACCAGATATAGTGAATGCAGGGTCCAGGGTTTAGTAACACTTTAATTTACCAAAATCTAACATTTCCCTCCCCCAAGACTGACAATGCTGCTGTCCAAAGGTGTCTCTGTTTCTCCTTCATGTAGAATGTAGGCACTCTAATACAGGAGGAGTGCTACTGGCCAAATCACCAGGTGAAAACAGAGGGAAACAAACCAAACAACAGAAATCTAATGCATCTACCACATCGAATGACTGGTACACTGAAATATATTGTATTTTGGGTTTGGATTTAATACCGCTGTAAGCAAGTTTGGCACACAGCACTTGGAATCCTGGCAGCTGCTGTGCAATCTGACCCTGGCTGCCTCTCCCTGATAGACCCTCCAGATTCATCAGAAATAATAGCAGCACAGGGGAGAAAACAAAGCAGAACCTCACATAGCGTGATACTGTTTTGTAAAACAGCTATAACAAAAGTTGCACTTAAAAACATCAGCAATGGCTGTACACACACAGGAAGGTGGTATTAAAGGCAGAAGGTTTTTTTCTACCTTAATGCATTCTATAGATATGTGCGGTTTGCTTTGCTCCTAATTGAAATTCAGATGAAATTTTAGTTATTTGGACGTTTGGATGTCTCTGAATGACAATAGTAATGAATCTGAAATAACGAAACAAAATTTGAATCCTAATTCGACTTGGATTCAGATACATAAAGAATAGAATAGAACAGAAAAGAATAGAATAGATTAGAATAGAAAAGAATAAAATAGAATAGAATAGACAATAAAAGAATAGAAAATAATAGAATAGAACAACAATAGAATAAAATATTAAATAACAGAATAGATTAGAAAAGAATAGAATATAATAGAAAATAATAGAATAAAATAGACAATAGAATAGAATAAATAGAAAGTATATAACTGTCTTCTGAAATTCAAATTTCAAATAGAATATATTCAAATTTGAATAGAATAGATTAGAAAAGAATAGAAAGCATCAGAATATATTAGAATACAATAGAATAGATGGACGGCACAGTGGCTTAGTGGTTAGCACTTCCGCCTGGCAGTACTAGGGTCGTTGGTTCGAATCCCAACCACGGTACCACCTGCTTGGAGTTTGCATGTTCTCCCTGTGCCTGAGTGGGTTTCCTCCGGGTGCTCCGGCTTCCTCGAACACTCCAAAGACATGCAGGTAGATTAATTGGATCCTGTCTAAATTGTCCATAGTATATGATTGAATGTGAGTTAGGGACCTTAGATTGTATGCCCCTTGAGGGTTAGGGACTGATGTGGTTGTACAATATATATGTAAAGCGCTGTGTAAATTGAAGGCGCTATATAATCACCTGAAATAAAATAATAAATAAATAATAGAAAATAGTAAAATAAACAATAAAAGAATAGAATAGAAAAACAATAGAATAGATACGAATATAATAGAATAGACAAAACAATAGAATATAATAAAGAGAATATAATTGTCTTCTGAAATTTGAATTTCAAATAGCACAAATTCAAATTTCGAATAGAATAGAAAAATCAAAAGAATAGAATATAACTGGCTCCTGAAATTCAAATTTCAAATAGAATATATTCAAAGTTGAATAGAATAGCATAAGAAAATAGGAAAAAAACAATAGAATAGAATCAAATAAAATAGAATATAACCATCTTCCGAAATTCATATTTTGAAAAGAACAAATTTAACCCCTTGGCTCCGGCGCCTCCTGGCCCTTTGAGGGTTTCAGAAGCCGGGAGGCGGGACGGGGTTTAGGGTCATGTGACCACTGTAATACGCCGTCGTGACGGTCACATGATCGGGAAAGGTCCTGATCGAAAGAGGAGATCGGGACCTTTCCATGATTATTGGATATGTGTGCTGGGAACGCGCAGGGCGCGTGCTCTCAGCGCATATGTTTTTTTTTAATAGAACGCAAATGTGCGGCTGCTCGGTGTCTAGGCCCAGACGCCGGGAGGCCACACATTTGCGTTCAGCCAGCATGAAGAGGTTAAAGACAATAGTTTGGAAAAGAATAGAGTAGAATTCCATAGATTAGAATAGAATAATATAGAAAGAATATAAATAGAGATGAGCGAATCGAACTAGGCGAAGTGGAATTCGTTTCGAATATTAGGAAAATTTCGATTTGCGACGAATCCGAAAATTAGCAGACTTCGGATGCGCGAATCGAAATTTTTCCTAAAATGGCGGCGACATGTGCGGCGACGGAGCGGGGATGTCTGGGAAGGCGCGCAGACAAGGCGCGCTGACCCATAATGCATTCATTCATGACATGTGATCGCATTAGCCAATCAGCAGCCAGCCAGCCAGCACTGTGTAATGGTCGAGCTATAAATGGCGGCCATTATAGAATTCTCCATTTGCCTCCAGTCATTCAACAGAGGCAGACCTGGCTGTATTGAGGGAGAGAGTTAGGGACACAGAAACGTTAGTTAGGGACACAGAAACGTTACTTAGGGCCACAGAAACGTTACTTAGGGCCACAGAAACGTTACTTAGGACCACAGAAACGTTACTTAGGGCCACAGAATTGTTACTCAGGGACAGACACAGAATTGTTACTGAGGGACACAGAATTGTTACTGAGGGACACAGAACCGTTACTTAGGGCCACAGAAACGTTACTCAGGGACACAGAATTGTTACTGAGGGACACAGAATTGTTACTCAGGGACAGACACAGAATTGTTACTCAGGGACACAGAATTGTTACTCAGGGACAGACACAGAATTGTTACTCAGGGACAGACACAGAATTGTTACTGAGGGACACAGAATTGTTACTCAGGGACACAGAATTGTTACTCAGGGACACAGAATTGTTACTGAGGGACACATAATTGTTACTGAGGGACACAGAATTGTTACTGAGGGACACAGAATTGTTACTGAGGGACACAGAATTGTTACTCAGGGACACAGAATTGTTACTGAGGGACACAGAACCGTTACTTAGGGCCACAGAAACGTTACTTAGGGACACAGAATTGTTACTCAGGGACAGACACAGAATTGTTACTGAGGGACACAGAATTGTTACTGAGGGACACAGAATTGTTACTCAGGGACAGACACAGAATTGTTACTCAGGGACAGACACAGAATTGTTACTGAGGGACACAGAATTGTTACTGAGGGACACAGAATTGTTACTCAGGGACAGACACAGAATTGTTACTCAGGGACAGACACAGAATTGTTACTTAGGGCCACAGAAACGTTACTTAGGGACACAGAATTGTTACTCAGGGACAGACACAGAATTGTTACTCAGGGACACAGAATTGTTACTGAGGGACACAGAATTGTTACTCAGGGACACAGAATTGTTACTGAGGGACACAGAATTGTTACTGAGGGACACAGAATTGTTACTGAGGGACACAGAATTGTTACTCAGGGACAGACACAGAATTGTTACTCAGGGACAGACACAGAATTGTTACTTAGGGACACAGAATTGTTACTCAGGGACACAGAATCGTTTAATTAAAGAGTATGTCAGACAACATGCAGAGGAGTGGCAGAGGAGGTAATGTTTTAGGAGCGAGCAGACGTGGCAGCAGAGGAAGGGGTCGAGGCAGCACTAGTCGCAGCCAGAGGCCAGTGCTCCCGGTGTCATCCAGCGGTCGTGTCTCCACCGACAACCCTGCCGTCATCGATTGGTCGTCTTCCTCTTCCCAGGTCACCTCTGACACCTACAGCCAACGGTCGGTGGGTACGTCAGACACAACCGTTAGTTGGCATGGCCCGGGAGCAAGCCCACTGAAATCACGTGTCCTTTACCTGCCCCTGTCCTTTGGTGTTCCCTCACCAAGCGAAGTATCGCATGCTGTGGGCTCAGCCCCACTGTACAGTGAGGAAGAGCTAACAGAGGGCGGTCAGGAACGGGGGGAGACATCCTCCTCTTCAGCAGCCAGGCGAAGAAGTAGTGGCTCGGAGAGTGGCTCGGTAGCCGGTCTAGAGACAGGTCTGTCTCCTGACCCACACGCAGCCGAGGGGGCTAGTAGTGAGGCGGAGACCCTAATTGATGATGATGAGGCTGATCGCACTTGGCAGCCTCGTCGTCATCAGGCTATTGCTTCCGCATCATCAGAAGAAGAGGGTGGCAGCTTGGCAGCGAGCAAAACAGTCGGTGGGTTGCCCAGGAGGCAGCAGGGTCGCAGCAGTGTCAGTGGAGGCAAACGGCCACGGAGTAGAGCACCAGCTCCACTGCAGCCTACCACCACGGCCAGTAGTGGTGCCGGTGTGCACAGAGGAAGTAGCAGTCAGCCAGTGAGGAGTATCGGGGGCAAAGTTTCCTACTCGGCGGTGTGGCAATTTTTCGTCAAGCCGCCCGAGGAAGTAAACGTAGCCGTATGTCGACTATGTGGCCAGAAAGTCAAGCGTGGCCAGGGGGCCCATGTTGGGACTACAGCGTTGCGGCAGCATATGCAGCGTCGCCATTTGGTGGCCTGGGAAAACCGTGATAAAGATACGGCGGTTCTGCCTGCCCCAGCCCCCGCTCCATCACCCGCTCCGTTACTTGCTCCGTCACCCGACGTCAATCGCCCTCTATCAGCCAGTCAAGGCTCCAACACCTCTGCTGAGGGGAGTTGTCGCTCATTGGCATCTTCCGCTCGTTCAGATGCTCCTTCTCCTGCTACTCCTCTTCACGGATTCCGTCAGCAGTCTTTCTTGGAATCCGTTTCCAAGAGACAACAGTTTGCGAGCACGCACCCGACGGTGCAAAAGCTGAACGTCCTCCTGTCCAAGTTGCTGGTGCTGCAGTCCCTCCCTTTCCAAGTGGTGGACTCAGCACCTTTCCGAGAAATGATGGCTTGTGCCGCGCCGCGGTGGAGAGTGCCAAGCCGGCATTTCTTCGCCAAAAAGGCAGTGCCAGCCCTGCATTCACATGTAGAAGAGATGGTGGGCCAGTCTTTGAGCATGTCGGTCTCTGCCAAAGTGCACGGCAGCGCCGACGTGTGGAGCTGTAACTACGGTCAGGGACAGTACATGTCATTTACGGCCCACTGGGTGAACGTGGTGCCGTCACAGCCGCACCAGCAACTTGGACAGGTCACGCCGCTTTTGCCTCCACGTTTGCACGTCCTTGGTCCACAAAAGATGTCCGCCTCTACCACCTCTTCTTCCTTCATGTCCTCAGCCGCCACCCCCGTGCCAAGTCCCATTACCCGACCGGCATATCACATGTGCAGGGCGCAAAGGTATGCCTTGGCGAACGTAGTCACACAGGGGAGGAACTTCTCAGTGTAATGAACAGAGAAATCGACAGATGGCTGTCTCCGCGCAAACTGAAAATCGGAACCATGTTGACCGACAACGGAAAGAACATGGTGTCTGCTCTGCGTCAAGGAAGGTTGTGCCATGCGCCATGCATGGCTCACGTGTTCAATCTGGTTGTCAAGCAGTTCCTAAAATCCACCATCCCACTGCAAGACATCCTTAAAATGTCACGTAAACTTTGCATGCATTTCAGCCATTCCTACACCGCTAAGCACACCCTCCTTGAGCTGCAGCGGCAGAACGGATTTCCACAGCATCGCCTGATCTGCGACGTTGCAACAAGGTGGAATTCAACCCTACACATGTTAGACCGCCTTTACGAACAGCGAAAGGCCATCACCGATTTCCTGATGTTACAAGCGGATAAAGGTACTCCCCTGTGTAACTTCGATGTCAGCCATTGGCAGCTCATGCGTGACACCTGCTGCTTGCTCTGGCCCTTTGAGGAGGCCACGCTATTCGTGAGTCGGCAGGACTTTGGGATGAACGACGTCATTCCTCTGTTGCACGTCCTGGAACAAATGCTGTTAACAATGGCTGGTCAGGGTGCGGTAGACGTGGCGCACAGATCTCAACGCCACATGACCCCTGTGGGGGCAGGACAGGAAGAAGAGGAGGAGGTAGAGGAGGACATTTGTGCTCAGGAATTATTGAGTGAAATGGGTGGTTTATCCACTCAGTGGACAGGAGTGGAGGAGCAGGAGCATCTGGTAGAGGAGGAGGAGGAGGAGGAGACAGAGGACCCAGATGCACCGTGGCAGTATGCTGTGGAGATGGAGGCAGGGAGTCCCTCGCATTCCTTGGCACAAATGGCCCATAGCATGCTCGCTTGCTTGCGTAGCGACAGCCGAATAATAACCATCAGACAGAGGGATGACTTTTGGCTGTCCACCTTGTTGGACCCTCGCTACCGTTCAAAAATGGTGGCCTTTTTCACACCTGCTGAGAGGGAGGCTAAAATAACGTACTATAAAAACCACCTATGTAGTCAGTTGGTCTCTGCCTTTGTGCGCCAACGTCCATCCTCAGACACTGTGGGCCCTGTGCGCTCGCGTTCCGCTGCCATGGCAGCAGGGGAGGGGTGGGGTGGTAGGAGCAGTGGCAGCTCCACCAGCAGCGGCTGCCTCAGTCTGCAGTCGATGATGAGTAGCTTTCTTCACCAGCGCGGTGAGGAAACTACTAACCAGCCGCAGCAGCAGCAGCATCAGGTGGACCTGGAGCAGGACCTCAAACAACAGGCTTGGGCCTACTTGGACAGCACCCTGCCAACCGAGGTAGACAATCCCCTTGACTACTGGGCAACGAAACTTGACCTTTGGCCCCAACTAGCTGAATTTGCCCTTGAAAGGCTGTCATGCCCGGCCAGTAGCGTGGCATCTGAGCGCGTGTTTAGTGCGGCAGGAGGTATTGTAACTCCGCGGAGGACACGACTGTCCACCCAAAGTGTGGAGAGACTCACGTTTGTGAAAATGAATCAGGCGTGGATTAGTCTGGATTTCAAACCACCAGTTCCTGACACAACTGACTAAATCCGCCATGAATCATGCCCCAAACATGTGCCACTTTCAGGTCTCCTCACACTGCTGGTGTGTTCCATTTTTTGTCATAGGGTGCTGGCAGATTACGGGCCTCCCATTGCTGCTGCCAGGCCCGTAATCTGCCATGGACCCCTGTACCCCCTCTTCATGCTGCTGCCAGGTCCAGAGTCTCTCATGGGTCCCTGTACGGCCTCCCATTGCTGTTGTCTCCATCGCCACACTCTGCCATGTGCCACTTTCAGGTCTCCTCACACTGCTGGTGTGTTCCATTTTTTGTCATAGGGTGCTGGCAGATTACGGGCCTCCCGTAGCTGCTGCCAGGCCCCTAATCTGCCATGGGCCCCTGTACCACCTCCTCATGCTGCTGCCAGGTCCAGAGTCTCTCATGGGTCCCTGTACGGCCTCCCATTGCTGCTGTCTCCATCGCCACACTCTGCCATGTGCCACTTTCAGGTCTCCTCACACACTGCTGGTGTGTTCCATTTTTTGTCATAGGGTGCTGGCAGATTACGGGCCTCCCATAGCTGCTGCCAGGCCCCTAATCTGCCATGGGCCCCTGTACCGCCTCCTCATGCTGCTGCCAGGTCCACAGTCTCTCATGGGTCCCTGTACGGCCTCCCATTGCTGCTGTCTCCATCGCCACACTCTGCCATGTGCCACTTTCAGGTCTCCTCACACACTGCTGGTGTGTTCCATTTTTTGTCATAGGGTGCTGGCAGATTACGGGCCTCCCATAGCTGCTGCCAGGCCCCTAATCTGCCATGGGCCCCTGTACCGCCTCCTCATGCTGCTACCAGGTCCAGAGTCTCTCATGGGTCCCTGTACGGCCTCCCATTGCTGCTGTCTCCATCGCCACACTCTGCCATGTGCCACTTTCAGGTCTCCTCACACACTGCTGGTGTGTTCCATTTTTTGTCATAGGGTGCTGGCAGATTACGGGCCTCCCATAGCTGCTGCCAGGCCCCTAATCTGCCATGGGCCCTTGTACCGCCTCCTCATGCTGCTGCCAGGTCCAGAGTCTCTCATGGGTCCCTGTACGGCCTCCCATTGCTGCTGTCTCCATCGCCACACTCTGCCATGTGCCACTTTCAGGTCTCCTCACACACTGCTGGTGTGTTCCATTTTTTGTCATAGGATGCTGGCAGATTACGGGCCTCCCATAGCTGCTGCCAGGCCCCTAATCTGCCATGGGCCCCTGTACCGCCTCCTCATGCTGCTGCCAGGTCCACAGTGTGTCATGCCATGTGCCACTTTCAGGTCTCCTCACACTGCTGGTGTGTTCCATTTTTTGTCATAGGGTGCTGGCAGATTACGGGCCTCCCATTGCTGCTGCCAGGCCCCTAATCTGCCAAGGGCCCCTGTACCGCCTCCTCATGCTGCTGCCAGGTCCACAGTGTCTCATGGGTCCCTGTACGGCCTCCCATTGCTGCTGTCTCCATCGCCACACTCTGCCATGTGCCACTTTCAGGTCTCCTCACACTGCTGGTGTGTTCCATTTTTTGTCATAGGGTGCTGGCAGATTACGGGCCTCCCATAGCTGCTGCCAGGCCCCTAATCTGCCATGGGCCCCTGTACCGCCTCCTTATGCTGCTGTCAGGTCCAGAGTCTCTCATGGGTCCCTGTACGGCCTCCCATTGCTGCTGTCTCCATCTCCACACTCTGCCATGTGCCACTTTCAGGTCTCCTCACACACTGCTGGTGTGTTCCATTTTTTGTCATAGGGTGCTGGCAGATTACGGGCCTCCCATTGCTGCTGCCAGGCCCCTAATCTGCCATGGGCCCCTGTACCGCCTCCTCATGCTGCTGCCAGGTCCAGTGTCTCATGGGTCCTTGTACGGCCTCCCATTGCTGCTGTCTCCATCGCCACACTCTGCCATGTGCCACTTTCAGGTCTCCTCACACTGCTGCTGGGTTCCATTTTGTCATAGGGTGCTGGCAGATTACGGGCCTCCCATAGCTGCTACCAGGCCCCTAATCTGCCATGGGCCCCTGTACCGCCTCCTCATGCTGCTGCCAGGTCCAGAGTGTGTCATGGGTCCCTGTACGGCCTCCCATTGCTGCTGCCAGGAGGCAGCAGGGTCGCAGCAGTGTCAGTGGAGGCAAACGGCCACGGAGTAGAGCACCAGCTCCACTGCAGCCTACCACCACGGCCAGTAGTGGTGCCGGTGTGCACGGAGGAAGTAGCAGTCAGCCAGTGAGGAGTAGCTGTCAGGGCTCCCAGGTATGACCAGAGGTGTGTGACTGAAGCAGGGAAACGCAGACTTCAGATATGTGATTAACAATGTAATTTATTAACACTAACAATACAAACATAAACGCAGTGCAATACTAAACATAATACAGTGCAAACAAACCCAACCAACCACCCACAAGCCAGTGGGTTGTACATACAAGCAAGCGTTGTCAGGCAGGCCGAGTCAATATCAATTGGGCAGGTAGGTACAGGGGGAGCAAGCGGAGAATGGTCGGGGTCACAGGCCAGGTTCAGCAGGTAGCAAGCAGCGTAGTACAGAGGGTCAGGCAGAGGGATGGTCAGGGTCACAAGCCAGGGATCAGAACAGGTAGCAAGCAGTGTAGTACAGAGGGTCAGGCAGAGGAATGGTCAGGGTCACAAGCCAGGGATCAGAACAGGTAGCAAAGGAACAGAAACAGGATGCAGGACAGATACAGGGCCCAGGACAAACACAACACCAAGGCAGAGTCTGCAAGTCTGGCCATCCCTTAAATACACCAGTATCATCAGTTCCAGGTGTTAGCTGGCTGAAAGGTTGAGTCTCTGATTGCTGGGAGCACCCGCTGGCCAGCCCTGGTACTGCAGATCAAAAGGCAGGTGAGTCCCACCATTGCTGGCCAGTCCATTCCTGACAGTACCCCCCCCTCAAGGAGCGGCCTCAGGACGCTCCAAACAGTCCTAGCTGGGAAAAATGTTCCACCGCCCGGGTCTGGTAACTGGCGGGATATCAAAGACTGGCACACCGGGCAGGACTCCGGGCAGCGGTACACCGGGCAGAGGCACATCGGGCTGGACTCCGGGCAGAGGCACATCGGGCTGGACTCCGGGCAGAGGCACATCGGGCTGGACTCCGGGCAGAGGCACATCGGGCTGGACTCCGGGCAGAGGCACATCGGGCTGGACTCCGGGCAGAGGCACATCGGGCTGGACTCCGGGCAGAGGCACATCGGGCTGGACTCCGGGCAGAGGCACATCGGGCTGGACTCCGGGCAGAAGCACATCGGGCTGGACTCCGGGCAGAGGCACACCGGGCAGAGGCACATCGGGCAGGACTCCGGGCAGAGGCACATCGGGCAGGACTCCGGGCAGAGGCACATCGGGCAGGACTCCGGGCAGAGGCACATCGGGCAGGACCCCGGGCAGAGGCACATCGGGCTACCAGGCGAAGTGGCAGGCAGCGGGCCACCGGGCGGAGCGGCAGGCAGCGGGCCCCCGGGCGGAGCGGCAGGCAGCTGGCCCCCGGGCGGGGCGACAGGCCTCGGGCCCCCGGGCGGGGCGACAGGCCTCGGGCCCCCGGGCGGGGCGACAGGCCTCGGGCCCCCGGGCGGGGCGACAGGCCTCGGGCCCCCAGGCGGGGCGACAGGCATCGGGCCCCCAGGCGGAACTACAGGTCTCGGGCCCTCAGGCGGAGCGGCGGGTGCCGGACCCCCAGATGGAGCGACAGGCCTCGGGCCCCCAGGCGGGGCGACAGGCCTCGGGCCCCCAGGCGGGGCGACAGGCCTCGGGCCCCCAGGCGGGGCGACAGGCATCGGGCCCCCAGGCGGGGCGACAGGCATCGGGCCCCCAGGCGGGGCGACAGGCATCGGGCCCCCAGGCGGGGCGGCGGGCGACGGACCCCCAGGCGGAACTACAGGCCTCGGGCCCTCAGGCGGAGCGGCGGGCGCCGGACCCCCAGGCGGAGTGGCGGGCGCCGGACCCCCAGGCGGAGCGGCGGGCGCCGGACCCCCAGGCGGAGCGGCGGGCGCCGGACCCCCAGGCGGAACTACAGGTCTCGGGCCCTCAGGCGGAGCGGCGGGCGCCGGACCCCCGGGTGGAGCGACAGGTCTCGGGCCCCCAGGCGGAGCGACAGGTCTCGGGCCCCCAGGCGGAGCGGCGGGCGCCGGACCCCCAGGTGGAGCGACAGGTCTCGGGCCCTCAGGCGGAGCGGCGGGCGCCGGACCCCCAGGTGGAGCGACAGGTCTCGGGCCCTCAGGCGGAGCGGCGGGCGCCGGACCCCCAGGTGGAGCGACAGGTCTCGGGCCCTCAGGTGGAGCGGCGGGTGCCGGACCCCCAGGCGGTGCGACAGGTCTCGGGCCCTCAGGCGGAGCGACAGGTCTCGGGCCCCCAGGCGGGGCGGCGGGCGCCGGACCCCCAGGTGGAGCGGCGGGCGCTGGACCCCCAGGCGGAGCGGCAGGTCTCGGGCCCCCAGGCGGAGCAGCGGGCACCGAGTCACCAGGCACGACAGTGGGCTCCGAGTCAACTGGCATGACCGCTGGCACTAGGTCAGACATTGGATCGTCTGGCTGGACAGCGGGCATCGGGTCACCAGGCATCAGGTCATTTGGCTCGACAGCGGGCACCGTGTCATCTGGCAAGGCAGTGGGCTCCGAGTCAACTGGTATGACCGCGGGCACTGGGTCAGACATTGGATCGTCTGACTGGACAGCGGGCATCGGGTCACCAGGCATCAGGTCATTTGGCTCGACAGCGGGCACCGCGTCATCTGGCAAGGCAGTGGGCTCCGAGTCAACAGGCACGACAGTGGGCACCGGGTCATCAGGTACCGGATTGTCTGGCTCGACAGCAGGCATCGGGTCACCAGGTATGACAGCGGGCACTGGGTCACCAGGCATCAGGTCATTTGGCTTGCCAGCGGGCACCGCGTCATCTGGCAAGGCAGTGGGCACCGGGTCACCAGGCATTGGATCGTCTGGCTCGACAGCGGGCATCGGGTCACCAGGTATGACAGCGGGCACTGGGTCACCAGGCATCAGGTCATTTGGCTCGCCAGCGGGCACCGCGTCATCTGGCAAGGCAGTGGGCACCGAGTCACCAGGTACGACAGCGGGCTCTGAGTCAATTGGCACGACAGCAGGCACCGGATCAGGTACCGGATCATCTGGATCAACAGCGGGCATCGAGTCAACTGGCCTAATAGGATCGTCAGGCTGGATCAGTTCATCATGCTGGGTAGAGGCATCAGGCTGAATGCCGGCGTCCGGCTGAGTAGAGGCTTCAGGCCGAGTAGAGGCTTCAGGCCGAGTAGAGGCTTCAGGCCGAGTAGAGGCATCAGGCCGAGTAGAGGCTTCAGGCCGAGTAGAGGCTTCAGGCCGAGTAGAGGCTTCAGGCCGAGTAGAGGCATCAGGCCGAGTAGAGGCATCAGGCCGAGTAGAGGCTTCAGGCCGAGTAGAGGCATCAGGCCGAGTAGAGGCTTCAGGCCGAGTAGAGGCATCAGGCCGAGTAGAGGCTTCAGGCCGAGTAGAGGCATCAGGCCGAGTAGAGGCATCAGGCTGCATACAGGCATCAGGCTGAAGAGAGGCATCAGGCTGCGTACCGGCATCAGGCTGAAGAGAGGCATCAGGCTGCGTACAGGCATCAGGCCGAGTACAGGCATCAGGCCGAGTAGAGGCTTCAGGCCGAGTAGAGGCTTCAGGCCGAGTAGAGGCTTCAGGCTGAACCACGGAAGGCAGGCTCACCGGTTTGGATACTGGCAGGATGGTATTGGTTGGAAAGAATTTTCGCTTTTTTCTGGTTTTAACTACTGGAGCACTGCAAGTAAACGCAGGTCTGCAAACGAATGGAGCAGCTGGAGACAGAGAAGAACTGGAGGATGGAACAGGAGAGGGAGCAGTTGCTACAGAGGGCTTTTTTACAGGGTTAAAGGCAGGATAGGTGCAGCGAGTGGGAACAGGGTACTGACATGCGGTAGATAGCCAAGTATACTGGGCTGTAACTGGAGGAGCTGTTGGGAATACAGGAGTAGAGTTAGAAGCAGGACTGGGTTTTTGTAAGCTGACTGAGGCTGGGTGCAACAAGTCTGTCCATGTCTGCAGTATGGGTTGAACAAAGCTGAGCTTACACAAAGCCTGTCTGGTCAATGACTGCACTGCGTTTATACAATCTCTTAGTGTCTGTGGTGAACATGTGGAATAACACTCCAGAAAGTAACCCACATCATCCTCTAATAACCACACCAGGGACTCTACCTGGTCTGCACTAAATGGTGGCAAAAATTCATCCCTGCATTCGGGGGTACCAGATGAAACCAACTCTGCACAAACCTCAATCAAAGGCTGCACCTCAGAGAACTCTGTGCCCTGATCTACTAGAACATGAGCGAGCCGTATACATTCTAGCAGTTCATCCCGGGTATACTCCTTCAGAGTTTGATAAGCATACTCCCTGTCATCAAACACTAGCAGATATAAATACGCAACCTCATCCAGATCCATCCTTCCCATCAACAAGCCAAGATGGCTTCCCTGTGCAGCCACTTCTGGTCAGGATTGGCCTTGGTGTAATGTCAGGGCTCCCAGGTATGACCAGAGGTGTGTGACTGAAGCAGGGAAACGCAGACTTCAGATATGTGATTAACAATGTAATTTATTAACACTAACAATACAAACATAAACGCAGTGCAATACTAAACATAATACAGTGCAAACAAACCCAACCAACCACCCACAGATAACAGTACATACAAGCAAGCGTCGTCAGGCAGGCCGAGTCAATATCAATTGGGCAGGTAGGTACAGGGGGAGCAAGCGGAGAATGGTCGGGGTCACAGGCCAGGTTCAGCAGGTAGCAAGCAGCGTAGTACAGAGGGTCAGGCAGAGGGATGGTCAGGGTCACAAGCCAGGGATCAGAACAGGTAGCAAGCAGCGTAGTACAGAGGGTCAGGCAGAGGAATGGTCAGGGTCACAAGCCAGGGATCAGAACAGGTAGCAAAGGAACAGAAACAGGATGCAGGACAGATACAGAGCCCAGGACAAACACAACACCAAGGCAGAGTCTGCAAGTCTGGCCATCCCTTAAATACACCAGTATCATCAGTTCCAGGTGTTAGCTGGCTGAAAGGTTGAGTCTCTGATTGCTGGGAGCACCCGCTGGCCAGCCCTGGTACTGCAGATCAAAAGGCAGGTGAGTCCCACCATTGCTGGCAAGTCCATTCCTGACAGTAGCGGGGGCAAAGTTTCCTACTCGGCGGTGTGGCAATTTTTCGTCAAGCCGACCGAGGAAGTAAACGTAGCCGTATGTCGACTATGTGGCCAGAAAGTCAAGCGTGGCCAGGGGGCCCATGTTGGGACTACAGCGTTGCATCAGCATATGCAGCGTCGCCATTCGGTGGCCTGGGAAAACCGTGATAAAGATACGGCGGTTCTGCCTGCCCCAGCCCAGGGTTCCATTTTGTCATAGGGTGCTGGCAGATTACGGGCCTCCCATTGCTGCTGCCAGGCCTTAATCTGCCATGGGCCCCTGTACCGCCTCCTCATGCTGCTGCCAGGTCCACAGTGTCTCATGGGTCCCTGTACGGCCTCCCATTGCTGCTGTCTCCATCGCCACACTCTGCCATGTGCCACTTTCAGGTCTCCTCACACACTGCTGGTGTGTTCCATTTTTTGTCATAGGGTGCTGGCAGATTACGGGCCTCCCATTGCTGCTGCCAGGCCCGTAATCTGCCATGGGCCCCCGTACCGACTCCTCATGCTGCTGCCAGGCCCGTAATCTGTCATGGGCCCCTGTTGTCGCTTGTTGGCATATTCCGCTCGTTCAGATGCTCCTTCTCCTGCTACTCCTCTTCACGGATTCCGTCAGCAGTCTTTCTTGGAATCCGTTTCCAAGAGACAACAGTTTGCGAGCACGCACCCGACGGTGCAGAAGCTGAACGTCCTCCTGTCCAAGTTGCTGCTGCCAGGCTCGTAATCTGTCATGCGCCCCTGTACCGCCTCCTTATGCTGCTGCCAGGTCCAGAGTGTGTCATGGGCCCCCGTACCGACTCCTCATGCTGCTGCCAGGCCCGTAATCTGTCATGGGCCCCTGTACCGCCTCCTCATGCTGCTGCCAGGTCCAGAGTGTGTCATGGGTCCCTGTACGGCCTCCCATTGCTGCTGCCAGGCCCGTAATCTGCCATGGGCCCCCGTACCAACTCCTCATGCTGCTGCCAGGCCCGTAATCTGTCATGGGCCCCTGTACCGCCTTCTCATGCTGCTGCCAGGTCCAGAGTGTGTCATGGGTCCCTGTACGGCCTCCCATTGCTGCTGTCTCCAACGCCACACTCTGCCATGTGCCACTTTCAGGTCTCCTCACACTGCTGGTGGGTTCCATTTTGTCATAGGGTGCTGTATGGCCTCCCATTGCTGCTGCCTCCACCGCCACACTGTGGCTCCACACTCTGGTTTTGGCCCCGTGACTGCCCAAATGAGTGAAGTGTGCGGTGATTCTAAGATCGACGGCACTCATCTGCATGTCATACTGACTGACAGTATTATTTCTCTTCCCCAGCAGACTCCAAGGGCATTTAAATTAAAGGTACAGTGTTCTGCACTAATATAAAGGCTCACTGAAGCCTAGAAACACCCTTTTATAAGTTAAATTCGCAGCGAATATATTCAACTTGAATCGAAATTTTTTCACGAATTCGCCGAATCAGTCGAATCGAATTTTTGAATAATTCACTCATCTCTAAATATAAACGTCTTCCGAAGTTCAAATTTCAAGTAGAATAAATTAGAATTCGAATGCCAATTCAAATGCGAATACCGGAGTTTCCGAATTCAGTGGAATTGAATTTGAATGGAATTCAAAAAGGAAACAAAACAAATCACAAAAAACAATTAAATGAATTTAACGACACAAAATTATTTAAATAAGAAATTGAAACTAAATGAATTTTTTCGTTCTGCACATGTCTAGCATTCTATGCATTAGGGCGAATAACTTTCTGGGTGCAGACCCCCCCTCCCCTATAGGACCCCCTCCCTCCACACTTACAATGTCCATTAACAGGAGTGCAGCTCGGGAGCGAGCCTGCTTGAGTGCCCCCATAGCAAGAAGCTTGCTATGGGGGCACTCAGCGGCTGGGGGGGGCAGAAGTGCTGGCGGATGACCTCAGAAGAAGTGGATTGGGACTGCCCAGTGCAATACGCTATACAGAGCTGGTAAGTATGAATTTTTTTTTCTTTTAACACGAGCCTTTAGTATTACTTTAATCTCTGACAGAGCTTTCTGATTGGCTGTTCGCTGTGGCAAAAGCATTGCTCCACGTTCCTGGCTTCCTCCCAAGGTCCAGCTATCTCCCCAGTCATTACCTGGCTTCAGCCCAATGTGTTGCATCAATAGTGACTTTCGCAATGGGACATAATAATTTACCTAGAGGGGTGTTTGTCCCATTTCAATCTGTCATTCAGCTCACGACGCTTTCTGCGTATATTAGTATATATATATAGTTTCTCATATATTTCAAAGAATTTTATTTTCCACTCAGTAACAGTGCAGCTGCATTTATAGAACCGAGCTACCTTGACTTTCCTGGAGAGGAGATCAGCATGGAGACCCCATACACACCATCTCAAGCCTACATTGATGAGTTTGACCCTATAGCCTATTACAGAACCTACTATCACCCCGAAGAAGGAACATTGTTTAAAGAATGGGTCAGTTTTGTATTGCGGAATCTTCATGAAACTTTCACTTCAGGTAAACAATGTTTTTTTGTATATAACGGGTAGGATAGAATTACCCTAGGTTCACAGCTAAGCGTTTTCTGCGGCATTTTGCGTTTTACAGAAACGCAATACAGTCCATTTAACATGATAAGTTGCGTTTTTGGTTCTATGGACTTCAATTTAAACGCTGCAGAAAAGCACGTATTGTGTTTTTGTTGCTTTTTGCATTTTAAATCTGCCTACAAGAAAAAAAAATCAAAAATGTGGCAAAAGTGGAAAACCCCACTGCAGAAACGGCTCAAACGCAACCTGCATAGGTGTGAACCTAGTCTTAGGTCCTATTCACACTTTGTGACTTGGAATTGCAGGCAGAATTGTGTGACCACTTGATCCAGGGAATATCTGATTGCCTCTCGGGAATCAGGAAGGAATTTTTTCCCCTGTAGGAGCAAATTGGATCAGGCTTTGCTGGGTTTTTTGCCTTCCTCTGGAGTGTGAGTGTAGGATTATAACTTTTTTTTTTAATGGTTGAACTGGATGGACTTTTGTCTTTTTTCAGGCAGACTAACTATGTAACTATGTAATTATGTAACTATGTAACCACTTTCCCTCCTGAGGATTTACCTCCCTTCCTGACCAGGCTGTTTTTTGCTATACGGCTCTGCGTTACTTTAACTGAATCTTGCGCGGTCATGGAATGCTGCACCCAAATTAAATTTATGTCCTTTTTTCCCCACAAATAGAGCTTTCTTTCAGTGGTAGTTGCTTGCCTCTGCGTTTTTTTATTTTTTTGAAAGACCGATAATTTTGATAACAAAATAATATTTTTTACTTTTTGCTATTAAACATGTCCAGTAAAAACATTTTAAAAATCAAATTTTGTCATAAATTTAGGTCAAAATGTATTCTACGACATGTCTTTGCTAAAAAAAAATCCCAATACGTGTAAATTAATTGGTTTACATGAAAGTTATATCGTTTACAAAATGGCGGTATAGATACTGGGATTTTTTTTTTTTTTTTATACTAGTAATGGCAGCGATCAGCGACTTATAGCAGGACTGTGGGTCTGCAGCAGGCATTCTGACAGTGGGGGGGAACTGACTAACTGCCACTGACATCCCCAGTGGCACTAATACAGTGATCAGTGCTAATACAAAGCACTGACACTGTACTAATGACACGGGGCAGGAAGGGGTTAACATCTGGGGCAATCAAAGGGTTAACTGTGTGCTGTTTTTCTATGTGTGCTGTGTGTGTGCATTACTGTGTAAGCACATTGCTTTGTATGGCTCTACTGTCAGTGTTCCTCGGCCATCGCCGGGTGCTGATGGGGAATCTCTGTCTGGGACACAGTGATCGACAGCCATAGCCGCCAATGGCGGCGTGGGTACGACGGCACACATGTGCCCCCCCTACCTGGAAATACAAAATCACGTATATGTGAACCGGTCAAGTTTCATACTATCTATGGCCAGCTTAAGGTTCTCTGTTTAATATACAAACCCCAACTGACTACAACTGGGGTTGCTACCTCATCCCTTTAAAACCCGAACACATATTAATTGCACGGTTCTGAGGCTAATTTAATGCAGATATGGCGCCAATTGAGTTTAATTACCACCTCAATCAGCCACAGAACCTGTGTAATTAATATGTGTTTGGTTTAAAAGGGATAAGGTGGCAACCCTAGTTGTAGTCAGTTGCCACCGGCAAAAATTGCATGTAAAAATCTGACATGCTAGTCATACCCAAGTTGATTGTTGGATCAACTTGGGTACAATCAACCTGCCCATAGATAGTTATTTGAATCTTGGCAAGTCCCTGCTGAACCGGTCAAGATTCATACCATCTATGGCCAGCTTCTCTGTTTATTATTCTCTGTTTATTATACAAATCCCAACTGATTACAACTGGGGTTACCACCTCATCCCTTTAAAACCCGAACACATATTAATTACACGGGTTCTGTGGCTGATTAAGGTGGTAATTAAACTCACTCGGTGCCTTATCTGCATGAAATTAGCCTCTGTACCCGTATAATTAATATGTGTTCGGTTTGAAAGGCATGAGGTGGCAACCCTAACTACAACAAAGATACAAGTATTCTATTTATTATACTGTCTTGTAATATATATATATATATATATATATATATATATATATATATATATATTATATTGTCTTGTCTCATCTACACTTCTAAAGGAAAGATCCATTGTATGTTTTTCGTCCTCTAAGGTGGTGTTAAAGGAGACTTTCTAATTGACTTTGGAGCTGGACCCACAATTTATCAGCTTCTCTCGGCTTGTGAAGCTTTCAACAATATCATCACTTCTGACTTTCTTGAGCAAAACCGAGCACAGCTACAGAAGTGGCTGAGGAAGGATCCCGATGCATTGGACTGGACTCCAATTGTCAAGATGGTGTGTGAGCTGGAAGGTAATAGGTAAGTTACAAGTGTGTGATAGGTGTGACTATGAAAATGTGTGACTATCTGTATGCATCATACCATAATTAGAGTACATAACTGTAAATTTACTTTACTAAAGCTGCCAGACCTCCACTTCCAGAGATGGGAGTAACTGCAGTAATGTAGAATCCATGTCACCATATTATTGCTATAGAGAATCTTGATACCAGATTCCTAAAAGGACAATGCTGCGGCGGCAACTAAACATGCATAAAAACTTTCTGAAAGGAATTAAACTTAGAATCTACATGAAGGTTAAAGTGATATTAAAGGCAATTAAAAAAATAAACATGCCATGCTTACCTGCTCTGTAGTGGATTTCCACAGAGCAGCCCCAATCCTCCTCTTCTCAGATACCCCACCTGTGCCTTTCTTCTATGTATACACAAATGTTTTCACCATTCATTTCTAGTTTAACCATTTCCCACCTGTCCACTGTACATAAATGGCCAAGCAGGACAAGCGTCATTCTGGGAGGATGTGCCCAAACATCCTATGCATGGTGTGAGAAATATCCTATTAAACTGACAACTTTGTGTAAAAAAAGCAATTTTCATTTTCTTTTTGCATTTTTCAAAAACTTGTGGCAAAACAATGAAGTCTTCAAAAGACTCACCACGTGTCTTAGAAAATACCTTGGGGAGGTTGCTTTCCAAAATGTGGTCATTTTGTGGGTGTTGTTTGCACTGTCCTGGTGCTCAAGGGCCTCCACAAATGTGATAAGTAGTCATAAAATTTGATGCACAATTTATGCCACTTTAAGCATGTGAAGATTTTGGGCCCCTCTATGTGACTAGGGCCTGTGAAAAAAGTCTCACACATGTGATATCCCCATACCCAGGTAGAGTAGCAGAATTTGTCTTGAGGTGTAATTCTAAGTCTGCCTATGATGTGTATTAGAAATATCTTATTAATTAAGAACTTCATGTGAAAAAATATATTTTATTTTCCTTCCTAATTTTCCGAAAACTTGTGGTGGAAAATTACATTTCAAAAGCCTCATTATGCCTTTCAGAAAATACACTGGGTGTTTGCTTTCCAAAATGTGGTTATTTTGTGGGTGTTTCCACTGTTGTGGTGCTCCAAGCCTCTAAAAATGTGATTGTCATTCAATTAGATGCATAGTTTATGCTCTTTGAAAGCCAAAAGGTGCTCCTTGGATTCTGGGCCCCACCATGCATCTAGGCTGTGAAAAAGTCTCACACATGTGGTATCCCCATACTGAGGAAACATAGCAGAATCGGTTTTGGGGTGTAGTTATAAGTATTTCTATGCTTTGTGTGACACATAACTTTCACACAGACTAAATAATGTACACTGATTAGGGTTATTTTACCAAAGAAATGTATCAGAATACATTTTGATCTAAAAGAGAACTGTGTTTTCTTTCCAAACGTTCTGGAAAACTTTCTGGAAAATACTGTATACCTTCCCTGTGTGGGGTAAAGATGCATTTGTATGCTTTAATTTGCACCAAGTAACAGGCCTTTTGTTATGTACTATTATTATTATACAGGATTTATATAGCGCCAACAGTTTGCTCAACGCTTTACAATATAACGGGAGACAATACAGCAACAATACAGTTCAATACAAGAGGGAAAGGAGGGCCCTGATCCTATAAAATTCACTTAATATTGTTATGATTATTTACAGTAGGTATGTATAATAGATTTGATGGGATGCTCTGTAGTAGTTTCACAAGTTGGATTATGTTGGCTTTAAATGTTTGCAATCATAACATTGATAAAAAATAATCTATAGTGTGTTCTTTCAGTGACAGTGAGAGCTGTAAGAGAAAGGAAGAAAAACTGAGAAGAACAGTGACAAAAGTTCTGAAATGTGATGCTCTGAAGAAGAAGCCATATGACCCGGTGGAGATGCCTCAAGCGGATTGCCTGATTAGTTGCCTCTGCTTAGAAGCACCCTGCAAAGATGTAGAATCGTTCACCCATGTTTTGAGGAATTTTAAGGACCTCATTAAACCAGGAGGTCACATAATAATTCAGAGTGCACTCAACTGTTCCTACTATTATGTTGGCCATAAAAAGTTCTTTTCTCTGGCCATTACTAAGGAAGAACTTGAAAAGGCATTTAAGGAGGCTGGCTATGAAATAGTGAAACTAAAGGTCATTCCATTTATTGAAAAGGCAAGGTTGGACATCAGTAATCAGGATGGCTATTACTTTCTCCATGCCCGTAAGCCATGTTCATAGGGCAAATGACCTTATAAAGTATACAGTATATACCCAGGTCCTAATCGGTAATTTCTCCTGTTGCTTTCAAAATGTATTGTAGAGCAAAGCTGGGGAGACATCATAGATCAATTAATTGCTATTCCAAGTTTAAATGTATTAAAATTTTAATTATTAATTAAACATAAATTATTAAACATAAATATTGGTAAAACAAATAATGAAAGGCATTAATACCACTTCAAGTTGGCCCACACTTGCCTGCAATCCACAGCTAGGCACCTGTCCAGCTCACCACTGACCAATATATATCAACTAAACAATTTATGACGACATGAGCCAGAATTAGATGCAAACTACATACGGGGCAGCAAGATCTCTCCTGCCTTTCATGCTGAATAGTGCTGAACAGGGGCGGATTGACAACTCATGGGGCCCCTGGGCAATAGGGGATCATGGGGCCCCCGTTCCCTTGCCCAAACTCAAAAAAGCCTATGAAAAAGGTGCCAGGGGCATCTCATGGGGCCCCCTACTGACCCCGGGCACTCGGGCAGTGCCCGAGTTTCCAAATGGTCAGTCCGCCCCTGGTGCTGAATAATGCTAACTCATACAGTTAGCATTTCAACATCTAACAGTATCTAACAGTATCCACATCTCCAAATAGTTACACAAATTGACCTTAATTTATTGGTATTTTAAGGGATACCACAATAAAGCCAGGTACACACAAACTGAAATTTGATCCGTATGTGGCCCTCCCTGTTCGACAACCTGCATTCAATCAGCCACTGGCAGCAACACTGATCAGTGTATTCTGCCAGCAGAGGAGTGCCCACTGTCCCAATACAATAGCACAGCGGCGGAGATTCCTGCATCCACCTTGCTTGTGTGGATGCAGGTATTTGTTAGGTTTTTTTGTTCAGCCACTGGTTGTACCCAGCTTTACTCATGTACTATTTCTAAAATAATGTTTTTATGCTTATATTGAAAGTAAAAAATAAAATTGTATTTCATAATAAAAAATATCAACAAATTTCACTGGTTATGTATATCTTTTGCGTTGTGCTTTTTATCCAGTATTCCCATGACTTACGCAAGTACATGCAGATGAATATACCATCTGCTCTATCTGTACATACAGATGAATCCTGACCAATGGTTGTTGTTGCTGCTTTAGAAATGATGGCATATAAAACATGGGAAACCATAGATTTAGTAATTGTATACACCTGTGTCCAATAATTTTAATAATTTAATTATTTGGGAAATGTGGGATTGACGGTCAGCATAAAAATAAGAACACGTGTTTTTCTATTGTTTATGTATATTAAGCCTTGCTGGTTTCTATACAGTGCTATGTCTCAGTATTTTTATTATCTTCCATTGAGGGACACAGGAAAGTAGTAATTCTTAGACACTTGGGTTATACTGCTGCCTTTCAGAGATTTGGACACTGGAAAAAAAAAAAAGTTAAGGCTACCCTCAAATAATCCCTCTTCCAACTTTCATGCCTCAGTTTTTTGCTATTTTCCTAGGATTTTGCACGCCCTTTCCCCAGCTCTGAGATAAACTCTAACTAGAATTTACCTTTCTTCATTTACAGTAAGACAAACCACAGATGTTTTTCCTTCTATAGTCTTTGATATAAGATTTGCTCAGTGTGCTATAAATCCTTTTTGTATTTTGTTGGTATTTTTTGTGTTGGGGTGGTTGTGTGTGTTTGGTGTGTTTTTTTTTTTTTTTGCTTTGGAACACACCTGGTTGCTAGTGCTGTCCACCCTCCTAGGATTCAAGTATTGTGGACATGCATCGCTGGATTTTAGTCTATTGATCATTTCATCTCCAGCTGTGTCTGTTTGCCCCTTATTGACACTATGGGGTTGCTTTACTAAAGCTGGAGAGTACAAAATCGGGCGCAGCTGTGCATGGGAGCCAATCAGCTTCTAACTTCAGCTTGTTCAATTAAGCTTTGACAATAAAACCTGGAAGCTGATTGGTTTCTATGCAGAGCATTGCCAGATTTTGCACTAGTGTTAGTAAAGCAACCCCATATGTCCACAATATTAAGAGTACACCATTTTTGTAACAGAGGTTGGCATAGAGTGGGGCTAGCCAGAGAGTGATCAGATTTAGAATCCTTTAATAATCCCAGAGCAAAATTAATTGATGAAGTGCTATGACTGGCGCAATAAAATAAGTGCAGCTATGAAAGTCTTAAAGCAAAAAGTGTTCATAAGGTGGTGAAGGTCTGACATACACCAGTCAGAATACAGTGTTACAGACGGGTCCTATTGCACAGGTGGTGTCAGATTATTGCATGTGACTTTATCGGTACAGGAGATTGATAATACTGCACACTCACCAGATGCGCATAATTAAAGCGCAATGTGTTGAACAGTATAATAATCAAGAATCTGCAGGAAGCCCCTTTAGATAGAACAGACAGACAGAGTGGGAAAAGAATCCCTCCTCTGGATATGAAACTTCTCTGCAACCATAATTCCACTGGGTTTCTGGGAATCATTAGTAGTATAACATTTCATTAGCTTCATGTCTTTCATAATGGACAGTTTCATACATCTCTCTTAGCTGATGCTCCTGAAGATTTGATAGTGCTTCCATGCCATGGTGGTATGAGTAAACTAATTAAAATAAATATATCCAATAACTTTATTGAAAGCCATATGTGACCCCCCCCCCCATATATATATGTATGTGGATAGATAGATAGATGAAAGCTATTTAGGACATGAACACTCATCTCCATTTCCATTTCATAGTGCAGGATTGTAATTCAAAAATGTAGGGATGCCTAAAGTTGCTGTGGTCTCTGATATTGTCAGGGCAGGAGCTGGGAAACGGACAGGCAGACCTAATATCAATGTAACGCACAGGCTGACGACAACCACCACCCACAGACCGAAGTCCCTCAGGGCGCAGAGTCTAAGTCCCAGGCTGCCCTTCACCAGGGCCCCTGATGGTGGGGATGGACTTGACGCAGCCAGGAACCAGGTCGCGGCCCCCGAGGCACCCCAGCTGCGGTAATGGCCGCCGCCAATGGCATGTAGCTAGTGGTAAAGACAATAGAGTAGTCAGACAGGCCGGGTCAACAACAACGAGACAAAAACGGTACAGGACAGCAGACGAGAATCACAGGTCACGAGCCGGGTTCAGCAACGGAGGGTCAGATCAAAGGAGAACACAAAGAATGGTCAGGTCACAAGCCGAGTCAGATTCCAGGAGAGTCACGAGAGTCAGAACAGAGTAACAGCGACACAAGTGCAAAGAGCATGTGCGGAACACGGGCTTATATGTCATTAGCCACAACCCTCTGGGGGATGGACCTCAGAGACCTGAAGGCATAAAAGATTCCCACCATGCTCTGCAGAAATCCAAGATGGATGCCAGCACATGGAGTAACATAACCTCTGGTAAAAAGGTAGGACCTTGACAGATATAAGATCTGCTCAGCGTGCTATGACCTCCGGTTCACATCTCTGAAGCCATGTGGGCCGCGTTTTGCATGGGCACAAGAAGGAAAGAAGTCCCTGCACTTCTTTTGAAAATGCAGCCTGCACAGGAACCTCGGTTCCCAGTACGGTTGCGTTTTCCAGTGCGGGCGGCGTACCATTAGAAATAATGGCACCTGCCCGTGGGTCCGCAATTCTCTGTGTGGGTGGTGCGGGTGCATGGATTTCCATGTGGATTTGCAGCGGCACCACCCACACAGATGTGAACCTAGGGTAACCCCCTTGTATTTTATTTATTTGGGTGTTTTGTTTGGGAACACACCCGGTTGCACGCATCGATGGATGCTGGTGCAGGTGAGGTGCATGTCTCTTTATGTAGGATGCAGATAACTGACTCCAACCTGTCAAACAAACCTATCAATCCAGGACAGTCACCGTGTTCCAAAACTTCTTGCTCAATATGCTGAGTTTTGCTCAATATGTTGAATTTACTCCAAGTATAACAATTGCACAATTGAGGGTCCCCAGTCTTCATCAGATGCATGCGATTGGATGCTCAGAACTGTTATGCAATTGTTTTACTTAAAATAAATTCAACATATTAAGCAAGGAGTTTTGGACTGTGATAACTTTGCTGGATTGATATACTATATATATATTTCCTGTCTCATACACACATACATACATACATACATACACACACACACACACACACACACACATACAATGGTCAAAAAAATTAAAGGAACACTTTGAAAACTCATCAGCTCTCAAAAGGGAAAAATATCTTGCTGGATATCTGTACTGATATGGGCTGGGAAAAGTGTTAGGAACGTAAGGATGCCCCATTGTTTGACAGAAATGAAAATTATCAAACTACAGAGGGCTGAATTCAAAGACTCCCAAAAATGAAAGTGAAAAAATTAAGTAATAGGCTAATCCATTTTGCTGAAATTTCATTGCAGCAACTCAAAATGGTCCTCAGTAGTTTGTGTGGCCCCCATTTGCTTTTATTCATGCCTAACAATGTTGAAGCTTGCTCCTAATGAGACGACGGATGGTGTCCTGCGGTATTTCCTCCCAGATCTGGACCAGGGCATCACAGAGCTCCTGAACAGTCTGAGGTACAACCTGGCGGCATCGGATGGACCTAAGCATGATGTAAGGGAATTCCGGTGAGACGGCTGGTGAATAGACGTGCGCATGTACATAGAGATGCACGATCACGCACATGCACGGTGAAGATTGGCTCCAGACGGACTACTTAAGAGGTGCCTCTGCATGTGCTGAGTGCTGACTGGTCTTCAGCTGTTCCCCGTTTCCTGCTCGTTCCTGTGTGTGATTTTCTTGTTGCTAACCCGGCTTGTTCCTGACCTGACTCTGATTCCTCTCCTGATTGATACTGGTTCCTGACTTTGTCTTGCTTCTGATTTGGTACGTCGCTGTCCGCCCGTTGATGACCCTGGCTATTCCTTTGACAATGCTCCTGTCTCCTATCCCTGCTTTCTGCCTTGCTCTGGTGCACAAGTGGCGATCTACCATACCAGCTCTGCATACTACTACTGTGCCTGAATCAAAGGTTCATCAGTCTTCCAAAGTCTCCAACTGCAAGAGCTGCAAACAACATCTGCTGGTGCTCTTGTCCCCCTCTGTTCCAGTTCCAGAGGGGTCAGGGCTAGTGACACAAGTGAGGCCGACCTCGTCATTTCAGTCTCCAATTAGGTACGTGACACATGATATCTCAAAGGTGTTCTACTGGATTTAGGCCAGGTGAGCGTAAGTATCAATGGTATAAATTTCTTCATCCTCCAGAACTGCCTGCATACTCTTGCCACATGAAGCCGGGCATTGTTGTGCACCAGGAGGAACCCAGGACCCACTGCACTGCACCAGGTCTGTTCGTCCCTCCATAGATATGCCTCTCCAGACCACCACTGACCCACCACCAAAACGGTCATGCAGAACGAAGTCACAGTCAGCATAACATTCTCCATGGCTTCTTCAGACCCTTTCACGTCTGTCACATGTGCTCAGGGTGAACCTCGATTCGCATTTGCCATTGAACACCAGAATTGGCAGGTCCACCACAGCAGTCTTTCCCATGATTGTGATTCCTACTGAACCAGACTGAGACCATTTAAAGGCTCAGGAACCCTTTGCAGGTGTTATGGCTTAATTAGCTGATTAGAGTGGGACACTTTGAGCCGAGAATATTGCACCTTTTCACAATATTCTCATTTTCTGAGATTGTGGATTTGGGGTTTTCATGAGCTGTAAGCCATAATCATCACAATTATGACTAATCATGGCTTGAACTATCTTGCTTTGCATGTAATGAGTCTATCTCATATATTAGTTTCACCTTTTAAGTTGCATTACTGAAATAAATGAACTTTTGCACGATATTCTAATTTTTGAGTTTCACCGGTATATTAATTGGTTTGTGTGAAAGTTATAGCGTCTACAAATGATGGTGGGTGTATATACTGGAATTTATGCAGGTTTGACACTATACTGATAATGGTGATGATCAACTTGTAGTGGGACTATGATAGTGTGGTAGACAATCTGGTGCTAACAGACCCTCACTGGGAGGTACACTAGTTGACACTGACATCAATAGTGACACTAATACAGTTATCAGGATACTGTCACTGTACCACTGGCTGGAAAGTGGTTAACATCAAGGGCTTAACTGTTTGCCTAACAAGTGCTACTTTTACTAAGAGGTCCAGCAGGTTTTTTTTCTCCCTGCTTTGCAGGGAGAAGAAACGGCCAGATCGCCAATCTGTGTGCAGAGCCCTGTGTGTTTGCAAACACAGGACTCTGTGCTGTGATTGGCTACAGTTGATTAGCAGGTCTCTGCCATAAATCATTGGCTGGGACCTGCTGACAAGTCATGCTGTAGCCAATGACAGTGCAGGTCGGCAGAGAGTGCTCCTTAAAGGTACAGGAGCGCAGCGGACACCCAGCATGTAGCTACCTTTAAGAAGGGGTGGGAGCCTTCAGGTTCACCTGCCCTTGGTCTATCCATTAAATTCATGTGCCTCTACTATGGGGGCTTTCAAAATTTGTAGAGTTAGGACTACAGAATATCGGGGTGCCGTGACGTGGCTCTGTAGCTTACGCATGTATTTGCAAATGTGTGCTAACTAAACCCCTGTTTTTAAAGCATACTGTTAGACCGGTTCATTCAGTTTGTTTGCAAGCTGGCTGGCAAGTTGAGCTGGGAACTTTTCTCTTTTCTTGTTTGACATGTGTCGCCCTTCCATGTGTTCCTTGCAGTGAAGGCCAGTTATAGACTGGGGCAGTGGCTATTTTTTGCAAAGTTCCCACTGACACCATCGATCTTTTTAGCTATCTGTAAGCTGGTAATTCATCCCAATGACCACGTGTAAGGCGCATTCTTACCTCTGACTTTCACACTAATGTATCATGAATTGTAGATTCATTTTTAGCAGGGGTTCCCTGAGAACAGAAAGTTATGTCAAGGGTTCCTCTGAGTTAAAAAGGTTGAGAAAGGCTGCTCTAGAAGAAGGGGAGGTAGTTGGCTTGGCCCTGTATGTCCCCTGGGCTTGCATGGAGAGTATGATCTCCCATTCACTGTTAGCAAGCTCGGGTCCAGGCATCATTTTACACCTAAAAAACAGTGGTTCAGGAACTACCTGTAAGTATGTATGACCTGTCATGGGAAGGAGTTGCCTGTTGGGACAGTGCTTGAAGTCCTAAGAAATTAGCTCAGAAGTTTTACATTCTGGCATTGGGCCTTCCATCACTGTAAATAAAGTCGAAGTGCCCTATAGTGATGGAGACTGACACACCTGCTGGTAGAGCTTTACCTGGATATGGAATATTTATTTAACCCCCTTATTAAGGCACTCTGGTTCCTTGGATTGGTAGTTCTACCAATTTCATTCAAGCATGCTCTCATTCATATAACTTAGATCATAGATCCTCAGATAACCTAGATCCCAATGTAAATTTAAAGGAGAACTACAGTCAGGTATGAATTTCTGTTGACTTACGTAATGTTAAATTTTCAGCAGTACCTATGTACAACATCTGAGTATTTTAGAATATGGACCCAGAACGAGACCCTCAGAGTGTTTTTTATTCTTCCACATGGTGCAGACTCGTAACATATCTCAATTTGATTTGTGTTTTTCCTGTGATTCTTTTCAATATTACGAAATAACTAAGCACAATTGTTATGAACATAATTGACGTCTTCTACCAGGCATTTATATGTATATGTACACTTCTGTTCTGTCCAGACAAGAAATGGATGTTGCGCAAAGAGAACATATTTAACAGTCTATTATACCATCTATATCAGGGTGTATTTTAAACCTGGGTGAGCAGAATGCATTTCACAGCTTTGAACAATTTTAAACTTTTTTTTGCTATGTAATTTTTGCTGTATGTGAGATGGGGAAACAGCTCTCATTGTTTGAATACTGCTTGTGTGGAGTAAATTAAATGTTTTGACTGACATTCTGCAGTTTAGCCACAAGATGTCACTGTTTTTCTAACACAGCCTCAGACTGCATAGATATTTCTATATTCATGAAGAGGTGGAGTTTTCACACAGAGTTGAGTGAGAACAGGAAGAAGAGAGAGCAGCCATGTTCTGGAGAATGATGAATGAGGGGGGCCGTGTGAGCTGAGAATCTGATGACATCCAGGTGTGAGAGCATCCCTCCATAACCAGAGCTGCAGCTAAGTGAAGCTGATGAGATTGCTGCCAGGAAGCTGATGAGAGCAGAGGAACTAAGCAACATATACGGCGAGACCGCATGCTTGTTGGAGAGACATTTGTTCTGTTCAGAGTCACCAGAGGATGCAAAGCAGACCCGGGTTGGTAAGATCGTGCACGCACCTCATTTCAGTGTTGGCGCCTTGAGACTGAGTCCAGGCCTATAGTTAGTCAGGGTCTCTGTTTGTGTCAGGCCACAAGTGTTGTTACTGATCATTGGAAGGACTCCACAACTTAAAGTGACATTTCACATTGGAGAGCTGATAAAACGCTACAAAGTCAAGCCAGACTGGCGTTTTGCTCAGAAGGAATACTCAAGCACGTGCTACAGGACCAGTTATATTAGAGAGGGAATACTGTAGATTTGTGTAAGATTGTAAGCTGTTGTGCTGCACCGCGGGCTAGCCCATACCATATACCCATACACAGATTTTTGCTCTTTTAGGGTAATAACGGGTAAGGTGTGGCAACTTAGTTGTGCCCGCCAGTAGGTAAATTACTATTCTTTCTACCTTCATCATCAGAAGGCGCCGTGCTGTGCAGCACAAGGGTCTCAGCCTTTGGGCTGGGTGTATGTAAATTTATTGTATGTTCCTAGCATTTGTGGTTGTGTTTATTTGCCACATCTAAGTAATATTCTGTTGTGGCAAAAGCTGGTGTTGGGGTTGCTTTCCTCGTTCGTGACTTCACTGTATCCTGGGGAGCCCACCCTACATGGCCTACAACTTGGCGTAGTTGGCAGGATACAGCGACCATTATGGTCGGGAATGCGGCGGGAGATCTTCCCCCAGCGCCAATGGCACCAGTCCAGGACCCAGCTCAGGGTGCGCCGGTGCAAGCCCAAGTTGCCCCAACACCGCTGATACAGCTTGCCGCCGCCCTGCTCGTACCAGTAGGGTACATTCCCGTGGGGGTGCTGTTGAGTCACCTGCCAAAATTTGACGGTAAAAATATGACGTTGCAGGACTGGACTGAAAGAGTGCGGTTAGAATTTGTAACCTGACGTCCGAGTTGTGGGCAGAGGTTGCATTGGGGGCTCTAGAGGGTGACGTCAGACAGACAGTAATGGTAAGGCCCGAATCTGAGAGACACCCTAGAGAAAATATTCTCCCTGCTGGAGAGAGCCCAAGGGGGGCGTGCTAAAGTAGTGCAGCTGAGGAGCCACTTCTTCAACTGACCACAGCAAGAGGACAAGACTCTGATGCAGTACTCCAATGCCCTACAGGAGACGCTAAATGAAATATAGCGGCGAGATCTAGAGGCCATGGGAGCTTTCCGGGAGTTGGACTGGCTACTACGAGACCAGTTCATAGTGGGGCTTTCCAACAAGTTCTTACAGGACAAATTGCAAGAGATGACCCGGACGGGGCCCAACATGACATTCTACAGCATCTAATTAGCCGCCATGGAAAGAGAGGAAGAGTGCATACCTGTGGCGGTGAGAATAGTGAGTAGTACCCATGCTACAAGAGGTCAGTCTGCATCTGAAGACTCAGAATCCTTAAAGGATGTGGTCCAGGCCCTGCGGACAGAATTAAGAGAACTTCGGCTGGAAGTTTCCCAGATGAAGGCAGAATCTCCCCGGTCTCCGGAAATGACCTTAGCACCTCGCGCCACTCCACTCAGGATAACTCAGCTGCGGGGGCACATCAAAAGGGGACCCCTCTGTTGGGCTTGTCAACAGTACGGCCACATGGCCAGAGAGTGCCCAGAACAGATGACGTCTGAGCCGACGCTAAACTTCCAACCGCCGCAGCAGCTGGGCGTCCTGCGGCGGTACACCAGAAGCTAAGCTCTAAGCATGAGGAACACGACCTGTATGCCAGCAGCCCCGTTATGGAAGCCGAGTTGGAAGGCCAGAAGGTACGCTGGACGACAACTGAATGGACTGGAGGTCCTGATCGAGCCCGCTTACCAAGAAGAAACGCAGACTCATCCACTGATAGCCCGGGCCCTCGCTATTGTGAAGGATGGATGTGTGCCTGTGTGCTGCCTCAACGTTGAAGACTGTGAGTTGACCACCCCTGGGAATACCTTGCTGGCCGAAGTTTGTGTCCGAAGGGGATATTCCTCGACGGAAGAGCTTCACGCTACAGCCAGATAGGAGATCAGCCTGGACCTATTCGGTAGAGGTCCATCAAAGGGAGATCCTGACAGCGGAGTGGAGCGGTCGAGTGATCATGGCCCGGATGGAGGTGAACTGCAAGATCCTGACTCCAGGAAAACAGAAGTTGCTGGAAGACACCCTTTGGGAATTTCAGGAGGCCTTCTCGAGACATGATGAGGACTTCAGGTGTGCCTCCACCATCAAACACGAAATCCCCACCGGCAATGCTTCACCGATCAGGGACCGTTACCGGCAAATCCCGCCTAAAATGTACCAGGAGGTGAAGGATATGGTGGCCAGCATGTTGGAAAACCAGGTGATCCAGGAGAGTCAAAATCCTTGGGCTGCTCCAGTAGCCTTGGTGCGGAAGAAAGATGGGAGTCTCTGTTTCTGCGTGGATTATCGGAAGCTGAATGCCCAGACCATCCGGGATGCCTACCCCCTTCCGCGGATTGAGGAGTTATTGTCCGCCCTGAGTCATGCGAAGTTCTTCTCGACTCTTGACCTGGCCAGTGGGTATTGGCAGGTACCGGTGGCCAAGAAGGACAAAGCGAAGACGGCCTTCATCCTACCTATGGGTCGCTACGAGTTCAACCGGATGCCATTCGGTCTGTCCAATGCCCCGGGAACATTCCAGCGGTTGATGGAGCACTGTCTGGGAGATCTGAACTTCGAGTCGGTATTGATATACCTGGACGACGTAGTAGTGTTTGGGGCCTGTTTTGAGGATCACCTCCAGAAACTGAGACAGGTCTTAGGACGGCTGCGAGACCATGGGCTCAAAATCAAGCCCAAGAAGTGCCACCTGTTTCGACAGCAGATAGAGTATTTGGGACATTTGGTCACCCAGCAGGGGGTAAAGTCAACCCCCGACAAGGTGGAGGCTGTCCAGAAGTGGCCCCAGCCGAGTACACTACGAGAGGTGCGGGCGTTCATTGGACTGGCCGGCTACTACAGGAGGTTTATACCCAAGTTTGCTCATTTGGTGGGCCCGTTAAACGAGTTATTAAGGGGCACTGCAGGGGGCCCGAAGAATCATCCCATCGAGTGGGGACCCCGGCAACAAGGGGCCTTTGAAGCAATGAAGGGGGCGCTGATCAGTGCCCCAATTCTGGCTTATTCGCGGTTTGACACCCCATTCCTGCTGTACACTGACGGAAGTCTACATGGTCTGGGGGCTGTGTTATCCCAAGTCCAGGATGGACGTGAGAGAGTCATTGCCTATGGCAACCGAGCTCTGAGGGACAACTATAGCTCCTTTAAATTGTAACTACTGGCACTGGTGTGGGCCATGACCGAAACGTTTGCGGAGTTCCTGACCGATGCAGAGGTGACCGTGATGATCAACCGCCCATGCCTAGTCTGACAGTTGAGAAGGGTAACTGTCAGAGGGACATGTCAGTGGTTCCGTTTCGGAACACACCGGTAGAAGGAGACCCCCAGAGGTCTGGGCATGGGGAGACTGAAGCAGTCGTGGCCTGGTCTGCTCCCCAGGCCAGAAAACAGGTGAAGTCAGTCAGGGGTGCAGCGGTCTACGATGAGAGGCCTGGGGGCAACTATCACGGCTCAGCTGGACCTGTGACTGACCTAGCAGACAGGAAACTGGAGAAACTGGTGTCTTGGATGCTAGAAGGTAACAAGGACTGTCCATCTTGGATGAAGGTAACTGTGGACACCACTGGGAGGCGAGTTCCAGAATTCGCCTGTCCGGTTCCGGTGCACACAGGCGCTACTACCTTCAGGCCAGATGTAGTCCTAGGCCTGAGGAAGAAGGTGGGAGAGGGAAATCTCCTTCTCCACCTCGACAAGAAGCTACATACTAATATGTTAGCAGGTGACACCCCTCAGCCAAAGTGCTTCGTGAACAGGTGGGCACCCCGGCAGTGGCCATGGCATTCGGACAGCCACAGCCGACTGGTGCCCACCCGTGACCAGACACTTGGTCGGCACAGCAATGTTCCCGGGGAGAAAAGATTCCTGTTCAGACGGACCTTGGTTCTCCCGCAGTGCAGCGGTACCAGGTCGACCCACAGTGAACCTCTGGGCAGAGGTCGGTTGCATCAGGAGGGAATGTGTAGTTCCCTCCCATGCAACTACCTGAGAGGGAGGTGTCGCAAACTTACGCATCAGAGATGGACGCGGTCCTACCATTTTGTTAAGCTTCCCCATTTTCTCCCCTCGTTCCTTTCCCCCTCCCTTCCTGAGAGGCACAGTGACAGACGTGGCTGGTTATGGGTGACTGACAGGCCAAGGCACCTAGTTCGTTGCCTAGCAGTCTGCGAAAGTGTAGCCTTTCTCACCTAGGCCAGGATAAGGCCAGCATTCCCAAGAGAGACAGAACTTCTCTGCCCAAGAACCTGTGTAATTTATCACCTCGTAACAGAGATAAGGCAGCTTTTACAGGAATTGAAAGAATTGTAACCTCATAAAACCTAGCTCAGCGTAGGTGGCAGGATCAGATAACTTCTGGTAAAATCAGTTTTTCCCCTATGTTTCATATCTTGGAATACGGAAGACTTACATAAAAACCGGGCACCTCGTCAGATGGCCAATGCGCAGACGAACATTTTGATGGGTCACTCCTCCACCTCAGATCATCAGGGGAGCCAAAACATAGAACTCGTACACTGTGTAATGTACAATTTCATAATTTATATCTACACGATCCTTAGACTTATCTGCATAATAAAATACCCGCGGATAGATTGTCGCTTGTGCAGCTGGGAAGTTATAGGCCAGAATATGAATTATGAAAGATGCTGGTTCTAATTTTGGGTTCCGCCTGCCAATCCCTCCCTAAACAGAGTATTGGTCAGTTACTCAGAGCCACCCCCCTGCTGGGGGACTTTAAAAAACAGGCTAGCAGGGCTAAAAAGCTAAGTTAAAGATATCATCCATTTTAACATCAATAACACCTGGGGAGACCCTTTCACTCTGCAACTTGGATCTGCTTACAAACCAAGGTGTACTGGCAAGTAACTTAACCCTTTAACTACCTTCCTATTATCTCTTTGCTGTGCTATGGTTCTTTATATATGTATATATATATCGTAGTTACATCTTCTTTGTAAATATTTTAATTGCACCTGTTTGACCCTTTTAGTAATAAATCTTTCTTCTGAAAGTGTTGAACTGCTCCTATAGCTCTTAATCACAATTCACGAATCCCTGCCTTTGAAGAGACGCTGTTTGTTTTAACCTCTGTATAACCGGCCTGCGGACCGGTTTATACAGACAATTATTTCAATCATTACTGTATAGTGTTATAGCTGAACCCCGAGTTTCCGCTTTCTCTGATAAAAAGGAGGTGGTGGCAGTGAATGGTTAATTGCGTAATTAACCTGACCCAGTAACAAGTGCATTCAGGCTGCAGGCACAGACTGTAGTCCATTACCTGGAAAATTGCTGTGCAGGGTGCAGCTGGGTGTGGCATTGTTACGCACGTCACATCGCAATTTCTGATTGGCCAGTTCTTCGGTCACAATTTTGGTGAGAAGGTCTGGGGTCTGACGCCGTGATCGTGACATATTTGGTGGTCGTGATCGTGAGATTGTCGCATGTTGGTGGCGGCAATCTTGCGATCCGTGACATATTGGCTGGCAGCGTACGTGGGATAATTGCATTAAGAGCTTCAGTGCAGTGTTAAAAATTGGCTCTGCACTGAAGGATTGTAACCTTTGTGGAAACAGTCCTTAGAAACAAGCTGTGCATATTTTATATATATATATATATAGAGAGAGAGAGATATAGCAACAGCTCCTTCCTTTTCCTAGTTTCCTATTCTATCTTTGCTTGCAATTATGCCTGGTGTAGCAGAATACGAGAAAATGAGCAAAGGTGAATTGAAGGCAGAATGTACCTCATGAGGATTGGACGTCGGTCGCAAAAATCGTGAAGATTTGATTAGTGATCTAGTGGAGTATGATATCCGAGCAGATCAGAACTCGGGGGAACTTGAGTCTGAAGGGGTTTCCGCTACCCACATTTCCAGTGGCTCAGAGATGGCCTCGCAGGATGGGCATACAGAGACTGACACTGGAAGATCACCGAATGTTATCGTCACACCACCACCTGAGCGGGTCAGCACTGGAGTGCCTGTAACCAGCAGAGACTCTCCTCAGATGCAGGAAGCCCTGAAACGCCTCATGGAGACAGATCTTGAGGAATACCTGCGGTTCATTGAACGCCAAGCATCGGCTGACAGATCCCTAGTATTGTTTTCAGTATACCAGAACTATGGACTGTTTGTATTTGCTTGCTGAAAAAAAAGCTTCTTTATTTTCTAGATTTTGAAGGAACAATAAAGACTGTTTTACTTATACAAATGGCTGGTTGGTGATCCCAGGATTCCCATATTACAGTATTTATTGCTACCCACATAGGAGCCGCTGGTTAGGATTGGCCCTCTGTTCTCTGCCTCAACCCTCTCAAGACCCTCAACCCCTCTGACACTAGATTAAATGTATAAGCATGTAATAACACAGAAAATCACTAAAGGGACTCTTGGTACCCAGTAATAGCCCTATGTCAAAGAAGCAGACACTGGACCTGTTAGTAACAGCAAACTTTATATATTGTCGCACACTATGGATAATAACAAAATAAAGTAAGGACAAATTGGAAATGGTAACAACACAACTAGACAGTAAATATAATCAGTAGAAAACAATAAGCATAAGATGGCGCTTTGTGCCAGATCAGCATAAACCGTAACAATGGACAGTAATGTAGCTTAATTAACTGCATTCAGGAGACTATACTTCCAAGGTTCCTTAATGGTGACTATGCTAGGCCTAGGCCCACTGGGTGAAGATACCCATAAAATGAATGAGTATGGGGCCAGCAGGATGGTTTGGTAAGGGCAGTCCTATACATTGTTCTTCTGCCAGCTGTCGTTAGGGCCCTTTAAGAGTTGATGCACTTAATGACAGTATAAATAAACCAGCATACAGTTAGGTGAAGAAGAGATGCAGTATTGGTACAGTCTGGATGCAGTATAAGTGCAGTATAGATTCAGTATATGTAGGCAGGTGCAGTCTATTTTCTCCTCTGTACATGGCACTCAACCTGAGTGGTACCAGAGCTGGAGAGGAAGTCAAGGGAAACATAGGTTCTCAATGGTTTCCTGGGTCAATGGAGCAGCATTCCAGTTGGCTATACTGCAGCCATGTGACCCTTGGGGGCTTTCTTGGGTAAGGATATATAAGTCCCTGTCCCCCAGGTTCTTTCACGCATTGTTTGCAAGTGTCTATCGTAGGAAGAGAGACCCCGCTTGTTAGGGAAAGTAACTAGCTGTAGGGAAAGGTTCCTGATGAGAAAGGATAGGCTAGGGACTTTTTATCCTGGAAAGATCCCCCTCTTGGGACCAGACTGGCCAGGTCATACTTCACCCTCTGAAACCAACACTGTCAGCATCTCTTCTCAGCCACATCTTTGACTGAACTGAAAGTTATTTCCCTAAGTGCCACTCTTCCGCTGGGGTGTTTGAATGATGTCATTCCACTCAATACAAGTTTCAGGTTTTATTGCAACTGTACCCTGTGTGTTCAATGCCATTGCACCATGCTGCACTTCCCCAAACATAGATGAAGTATAAGTGCAGGGGTGCAGTACAACAAGTGTCCTAACTCTAGTAGGACAGTCCCTGCAAGAAGTGTGAACAATGGGCATTGAGCGCTCTCACTAGTCCCCATGATGCGACTATGAACTCTCACAATGAAATGAGGCCCCCTCTGTCTCTCCACAGAATGCTTCTGGTAATCAGTGGTGGGAAGAAAAGGGTGAGAGGACACTCCAGTCTCCCCGTGGCAATGTTGCAGATAGAATGATATGGTCTGTGTAGCTCTGCGCAGTGTGTGTCCGCTCCCAGACCTCAAGCAGGTTGATGTGATCTCATCGGTTCCTGCGGTCTCAAGAGAAGAAGTTTGCCAAGCAGTCTGGTAAAGACCCTTCCACTCTCCTTAGTGTCTTCTGGGAACGGTAGTGTAAAGGGTCCATTGGCTCTATTCTATAGCTGATGTCTCAAGCTACAACTCCTATGATTCTCAGTGCCCTACACAGGAAGCCATAGACTTCCAGGTTATAGTTCTGCCCTTGCTGGCTGGAGGGGATAGTGCAGCATGACATGCAGGATCACATTAGACAGTGAAATAACAGAGAGCGTGGCCTTCTCCATGTTCTTGTAGCCCAGCACCTGGTTACAAGTATATATACTATACTATTTTAGAGATGTTGATATGTGGGTGACACATGGTTTCCAAGGCTCCCACCCTCTGTTTATAGGTGGTTGTTTCAGTTTTTCTTGAAAGAATGTTCTTTCTGCTTGACGTATAGGAAGACTCTAAATTCTAACCTACAGAGTTTGATCTCCTATTTTGGGCCATCCATTTGTTGAGAGATAGTTTCCCCCCCCCAATCTACAGGTATTTGCATTCCGCGGATTCAGTCCCAAATGCTTTTAGGGACACCGACCACAAGGGAGGGAGTCAGAACACCGACCCTCTCGCTAACCAGAGGACCTGTCACCCATGTCCCATATCATTCTCCACTGTCTGGCTGCTAATCCATTCCCCCCAGTTCCTGGTTACCCATAGAAACCGCACACTGCAAATATTTATTAACACTGCCCATACAATATATGGCCACCAACGGTCACTCAGTGTTGTAGTGTCCAATCAGACAGCTGCTCTAATGGTGGCACCTACTGAGACTGCAGAGGTACAATGTTCCTCGCATCCTCCACTCCATTTACACAGGAGAAAGTAACACAGCGCCACCTACAGGATGGAGAACAAACTACACCTGCCTACATGTGCTTGACTGTGGGAGTTGTAACACTGTATAAAAGCTGAGTATACTGACATTCATTAGAACTCGCGAAGCTGCTTGGATGACGAGTGAAACATGTGTAACATTACAGAACAAGTTCAGGTGCCTGTATCTAACTACTACTAGCTTAGCCAAAAAACAGTTATACCAGTTTGTGATTTTGTTAATTGTGTAATGAGGCCAATTTATTTATGTGTTTCCAACATCGATCACTGTGCTGGAAAATGCACAGCATTTTGATGGTTCAATCAATAAAATGAGATTGATGATTAACCTGTTTAACAATTCATGCTAAGCCAAGTCCTTCCTACTTATGTCTCTTATTCCAAAATTATTAAATCCCATTTCGGTCGCAGTCCACTGCATTTAATAGAATCAAGCTTCTTTTACTCGTTTCCTAGAGAGAAGATCAGCATGGAGACTCAATACACACCATCTCAAACCTACATTGATGAGTTTGACCCTGTGGATTACTATAGAACATACTATCACCCTGAAGAAGGAGCTATAACTGGAGAATGGCTTCATTTTGCATTGCTTAATTTTCATGAAACTTTCACTTCAGGTAAAAAAAACACTGATTTATTAGCCTTATTGCTTATAGTGAATTCTCACTTAACCCTTTTACTGCCACCACCGTACGTTGGCACTGTGCAGCCTCTGGATTGCTTCCACATACCCCCATAATGCTGCACCCCCCCAGGTGCAGACCCAAGACTGGCTTGGCAGATGACATCGGGTAGTAGAGGGTAGAGAGATCAGCTAGTTTGTTGATCTCCCTTTCCTGTTAGTGACATATAAAATGTCACTTCCAGGTTCTGGTTTCACTGTGATGTGCACTCCATTAGATTCACTGGAGAACAGGTGACATATCATGGATCTTTTAGACCCCTGATGTCTCATTAACCACCTAAGGACCGCTCACTATCTTTGTACTGTGGGTTGCAACCCTGATGCGCTGGATAATGTACATCTACGTGTTCCAGCATTTCTGATAATAGGGTACCCGCCCAATCTGTGGTGTGATTCGGTACAGCACAAGTTAGTCAGCAGGTCCTGGCCAATGATTTATGCCGATCAGTTTAACCCCTTTGCGCCTGTGCCTCCCGGCCCTTTAGGAGTTTCAGAAGCCAGGAGGCGGGGCGGTTTTAGGGTCATGTGACTGCCGTGCTGTCACGGCGGTCACATGATCGGAAAATGTCCCGATCGCAAGGGGAGATCGGGACCTTTCCGTGAGACACGGACATATGTGCTGGGAGCATGCAGGGTGCGCGCTCTCAGCACATATGTATTTTTAAATGGTATGCAAATATGCAACCGCTCGGCCTCAAGGCGCAGACGCCGAGAGGCTGCATATTTGCGTGCGCTCGGTATCTAGGGGTTAATGAATCAAAGTACAGAGCCCTGTGTTAACTAACAGCACAGGGCTCTGTACACAGAGCAGTGATGTGGCTGTTTTTCCCACCTGCAAAGCAGGGAGAAAAAACAGTCATGTTTATTGATAAAGCAGCACATTTTACACACATTAAACATTGTTAGGCACACAGTTAAGCCTTTGATTGCCCCTTGATGTTAACCCCTTGATATTAACACAGGGCTCTATACAGAGGGAATCATTTCCTTGTTTCTTCTCCCTGCAGCACATAATACACACATTAACACTTGTTAGGCACACAGTTATCCCTTGACTACCCAAAAATGTTAACCCGTTCCCAGTCAGTGTCATTAGTACAGTGACAGTATACGATATTTGATACTGACATTAATACAGTGATCAGTGCTAATTGTTTGTGTCCCTCCTAGGCAGCTTCAACTAGCGCCAGATTGCCTGCTACACTATCACAGTCCCACTATCTATAAGTCACTGATCACCGCCATTCCCAGTATTATTATTATACAGGATTTATATAGCGCCAACAGCTTGCTCAGCGCTTTATATTATACCAGTATAATGTTTTATTATTTTCTGACTTTTGTAGGTATGCTTTCAGAAAATATACATTTTCTTTCCTTTTTTTTGGGGGGGGGGGGGTGGGTGTTATATGATCTTCAGTCCTCAAATGATTTTAAACATGTGTGCAAAAACACAAAATGGCTTGGGCAGTGAAAGGGTTAAAGTGGTATTAAGCCCAAAACAAAAATGTAATAGATTGTAGCTTACCAATCATTAGATGTGCTTTGCAGGGAGAAAAAACAGACACGTCACTGCTCTGTCTACAGAGCCCTGTGTGATTCACTAAGCCAATCAGTAGGTCCTGGTCATAAATCATTGGATGGGACCTGCTGACCAACTTGTGCTGTACCAAATCACGGACAGATTGAATGTGGGTGACCACCGTGCCCTATACCCAGAAATGCTGGATCATGTACACAATCCAGCGCAGGTGGACCGCCTGCCCACATTAAAAATACAGTGGGCTGTCCTTAAGTGGCCACACCTCTTTGTCATTCAGTATAATTGCTTGTCTTAAACGGACAGATGTAAAGGAGTACAACACCCAGCATAACCCTTGCTACTCTTAAAATTGCCCCCCCCCTTCTAAAGGCTGCGCTTCATAACCTGTGCAAGACAGATGTGTACATGTAGCTATTTTCAGGTTGATCAGGTACAGTCACGTGGTCCAGCTCTACTGTGTCAGCCAGCGCCACCAACAATGGATGGGCCATTGAAGCCTATAGGTGACATCACCACTTCAGGCTTTACTAGCCATTGTCGGAGCGCTCTCTCTTCTCAAAATACAGGTGTGTGTAACTTGCGAGCCAAACAAAAAATCCTTAGGGATCGCTAACAATTAACACATACTCCAACTGTGCAATTTAAACCATATATCTATAAATGTTGCGCTCCTATTATCCAACTATATAAAGTGTGTGAAATAGTCTATTATATATACAAACTGACAAAAAATGTTCAATATATCAATAAAGTGATCATAATAAAAAACAAAAATAAATCAGTTTATCCAAAAAAAGTCCAAATTTGTGATAAAGTGATTAAAACATAATACAGTGACTTTCTGTGAAACCTTCAGTGAAATTAAATGTGCGCTCACCTCCTTCTAAGCCTATTATACAGGCTTAATAAACTTTTGGTTCACATATCCTGGAACCTACTAGGATTGCTGCAGTATATGATGGATGTTGGGTACTTCTTGCAAACACCTTTCCCCTTTAGACTCTGTATATCCCTGCAGGGATTTCTCCCTCCTTCAGCAAGTTGGTGAGTTTTGGAGCAATTACAAAATAAAGGTGTGTGTAATTTGCAAGCCAAACAAAAAAACCTTAGGGATCGCTAACAATTAACACATACTCCAACTGTGCAATTTAAACCGTATATCTATAAATGTTGCGCTCCTATTATTTAACTATATAAAGTGTGTGAAATATACTATTATATATGCAAACTGACAACAAATTTTCAATACATCAATAAAGTGATCATAATAAAAAACAAAAAAATAAATCCATTATCCAAAAAAAGTCCAAATTTGTGATAAAGTGATTAAAACATAATACAGTGACTTTCTGTGAAACCTTCAGTGAAAATAGATGTGCGCTCACCTCCTTCTAAGCCTATTATACAGGCTTAATAAGCTTTTGGTTCACATATCCTGGAACCTACTAGGATTGCTGCAGTATATGATGGATGTTGGGTACATTTATTGATATATTGAAAATTTTTTGTCAGTTTGTATATATAATAGTATATTTCACACACTTAATATAGTTGGATAATAGGAGCGCAACATTTATAGATATATGGCTCTCTCTTCTCCCCTACAGCAGTGCTGGCTGACACAGGGGAGCAGGATCTCGTGACTGGACTGGCCTGAAAATAGGTATGTATACTTACCCTCCTTATACAGGTTAGTAAGCATAGTTGTTAGGAGGGGGAGAGGACTTTTTTAACAGTAGTTAGGGTTAAGCTTGAATTCTGCTTTAATATTAAGACTCCAAGGGGTTTATTTACTAAAGCTGGAGAGTCCAAAATCAGACTCCCTTCTGCATAGAAACCAGTCAGCTTCTAACCTCAGCTTGTTCAATGAAGTTTTGGCAATGAAACCTGGAAGCTGATTGGTTTCTATGCAGAAGGGAGTCTGATTTTGGACTCTCCAGGTTTAGTAAATAAACTCCCAAGTGTATTACACAGTCCCAAACTAGAATCTGATGAGATTTTGCCTTGACCTATCTACGCTTTAAAATGAATAATCCACTGTGGGGTTTTTTATTGTACCCTAAGGTGGTGTTAAAGGAGACCTTCTAATTGACTTTGGAGCTGGACCTACAATTTATCAGCTTCTCTCGGCTTGTGAAGCTTTCAACAATATCATCACTTCTGACTTTCTTGAGCAAAAAAGAGCACAGCTACAGAAGTGGCTGAGGAAGGATCCCGATGCATTGGACTGGACTCCAATTGTCAAGATGGTGTGTGAGCTGGAAGGTAAAAGGTAGGCTACAAGTGTGTGATATGTATGATTAGAATATTGTGCCTGTCTACCGGACATTCTGCCCTTTTCTCTGACTGCTACCACTCTTTTTTTTAATTTTCCAAAGCAGGCACTGGGGAGGGCAGTTGGTTGGGGACTCCAGCGTTATCTGCATCTTATTTCCAAAGTTTTCACAGGAGAAGGAGAAAGCTGAGGGATAGCAATGTAGGTGAGAACTTTGTCTCATACCATCCTAGGGGACAGTGCTGGAATGACCATTAAACCTGAATGAGAATTCTCTGAGGGTCTTGAACCTACCACAAGTTTGGCACAAGGTAAATAAAGAGAACAGTTGAAACCCCCAGCTAAATGTAACCAATAAAAAATAAATAACCCAATAAAGACAAAAAAAACATTTGCTGCAAAATTCACCTTTTATTCAGATGTTTTCATTTTGTCTGCAACTAGAAGTCATCATTCTGATGGTTTGTATCATTCCTCTGAGTCCAGGTTCTCCTGGTCCCACCCCAGCCAACAAATGGCCAGTGAAACTTGAAGCAGCACAATGATAAGCTCATCACTTTGCTTTCTCTTCCTAGCAGCATGCTGCTTGTCGGCACTTAACTGATTGGCTCCTTGTAGTGCTTCTTCCTCTCACACCCCAGGTCATTTTTGCTGCATGAGGCTGATACTGGGTCAAATTCCAGTGCTTTTGGTATTTAAAAATGAAATTTTATGACGTAATAATGGTTACTGTACTGCAAAATTTAGTGTCTTTTAGGCTTTGTTCACACTATTAAAATGCTATTTTGTCGTGAGTTTCAGTGCAATTATGTAGAGCAGATGTAACGCCCTCCAGGTTAGCTAGGTAGTTTTTGTTATCCAGAGACTATGTAGCAGCCTAGGATGAGTCAGAAGTTACCTCAGGACAGGCTAGGGAGGTTCTGAGGGTCAGAGCTTCTGGAGCCCCCCCCCCCCACCTCTCCAGAAACCTGAGTCTTCTTGAGGAGAGATGGAGGAGGGGAAAAACTCTGATCTGCATGCTTGAGGGACCTTGGCCAATTCTCTGGCAGGTGGCTGGGGATGGTGACCAGGGCAACCCTTAAAAATCATAGAGCCTAGGAGGAGAGCAGAGTGTCGGGTAGAAGATAGATTAAGAAGGTGGAGTGTGAAGCCTGGGAGGGGGCCCACGGAGGGGCTACCTACAGGTGGATGCTGGAGAAGGGAGTCTCCACTGTACCACCATCTTCCAGGAGGGACAGCCTGAGCAGCAGGGAAGGAACCAGCCCAGTGGAAGGCCTGAAGGCATCCACCAATCAGGAAGAACAGTGTGAGTAACCTTACACCCCCTGGGCTGGATAAGGGGAGAAAGCAGTCAGGTGGAGAACCCAAGTAGTTCCTCAGCTGGGACTGTTTCTGGGTCCCCTTGCCCAGGGAATACCCTCAGTACAGTCGGGTGAAAAGTAGGATTCTTATGGTGTCTGAGGAGGTTCACCAAAGAGCTGGAGTACTTTTAATATTATTATTATACAGGATTTATACAGCGCCAACAGTTTGCGCAGTGCTTTACAAAATGAAGGTAGATAATACAGTTACAATACAATTTGGTACAAGAGGAAACAGAGGGCCCGGTTCGTTAAAGCTTACAATCTAAGAGGAAGGGTTGAGTGATACAAAAGGTAATAGCTGTGGGGGGATGAGCTAATGGAGGAAATAAAAGGCATTTTACTAGTTGGACAGGCTTCTTTAAAGAGAGAGGTTTTCAGGATCGTCTAAAGGTGGATAGACTAGGAGATAGCCGGTCATATTGGGGTAGGGAGTTCCATAGGATGGGAGAAGCTCAGAGAAGTCCTGGAGGGAAGTATGGGAGGAGGCAACACAGGAACTACAGAGCAGGAGGTCTTGGGAGGATTGAAGAGAGCGGTTTGATATTTTGAGACCAGGTTTTGGTGATGTAGCTGGGGGCAGAGTTGTGGATGGCTTTGTAAGTTGTTGTTAGTATTTTGAATTTTATTAGTTTGGGCGAGTGGAAGCCAGTGGAGGGATTGGCAGAGAGGGGTAGCAGACACTGAACAATTGGTAAGGTGGGTGAGTCTGGCAGCAGTATTCCTGATAGACTGGAGGGGGGATAGTCTATGTAAAGGTAAGCCAATGAGGAGGGAGTCGCAGTAGTTGAGATGGGAGATAACCAGGGAGGAGCTTTGTGGTATCATTGCATTTTAGAGGAGAAACATTATTTTCATTGTCCCTAAACATGTACATAGTTACTAAGGGGTTGTCCTCGAAATTCACAGTTCCTTGGGCATCCCATGCATCTCTCAACCTAATCCATTCAAGTTCAATACACAAAATCACAAAAACAAGCCTAAAGACTGGTTGCTGTCTCCGGTGTACAAGTGTGGAAGAAGAAAATGTGCATTACCTGGCTGTGCAGAACTATTAGGGAGGCCAAAAACTCAACGAACCCTAAGGGGGTAGTGTTACATGACTTTGATGATACTTGGCTGCATTTTTGCAAATTCTATAGGGGCCAAGTCACACTGTAAATTGCACCAACATAGCACAGAAACCGTTTCCAAAATTGCACCGTTCTGATTTGTATTGATGAAGACGGGCACCATTAAATATAATGTATGGGAATATCCTCCTGCGCTTAATATGGATGAGTCCCTATCCTAACAGCTGCTATCACTCTGCCTAAACCAATAAGTTATAGAGTTAAACACAAAATTAGTGAAGCGCTAAAATGAATCCCTATATACACACACAATGAATTCCATATTTAACCAAAAAAATAATAATAGATTCCGTATTCTCTAATGAAGATATATAAACATCTGTGAGATATCTCTAAAAACACAAACAAATATCACACAAATATCACATGGGTATATTCACATGATCATTATATATTTGATTTTATATGGGATTATTATCTCTTGATATAATATATATGCCTATATATGGTAATTTTTGAAGTAATTAAATTGATATAGGATTCATATGAATTAGTCATCAGATTAATAATGGGTTCTCTTTTTGATTTTTAAGTGAGAAGATAGAGTAGTTTTAGATGGTCAGTTTATTATTTACGTTTTTAATTAAATTTTTTATATTTTTAATAAACATCAAGTGGTATTTTATGTATATAGTTGTATATACATATATTTTAATTTTGGGGCTTTTTTATCTATATTAAATCTCTGTATTATATACACTAATGGTATGTTTATCTAATTAATTTTTTCCTCTGTCCCTTTGATATTAGTAATGAGATGAGTTCTTAATCAAAGAAGTGGGTTAATATGTGAGTTTTTAATGTAATTTTAATAAACTATTTAATGTAATTTTTATGTAATTAATAATACCATGAAGGTATATATACCGAAGTAGGGATATTAAATATAGTTACTAAGGGAGAAGGTATGATTAGAATATCTCTCAGGAATGGGGTTAGGTTTGTGGGCTCCGGTAAAATGGCCGCCGGGAGCCTGCCCTTCAATTGGGAATGGTGATCTGACCATTCCCTATATAAACACATAATGGCACTGGGGGGCGGTACCCTGATGAAGTCACGGCGCACGTGACGCAACGCGTCGGAACGCCATTCCCAGCCCAGAGACACATCACTTCCGGTCACGTGGGACGTATGTCCGAACACAGCGGCCATATTTGTTTCCCTCCTTGCATGTGAATGCACCCATGGAATGAGGAGGATAGCGGTTTTTCAATGAGAAAACACATGTGAGTGGAAACAATATGTTATATGGAGTGTCTTAAATAAAACGGTATTATACTATGGGAAGCTCTGTTTGTGTCCTATAGGACGTTTGAGAGGAGGTGGAGTGGATGTCCTGTCATTCCTTGCTGAGCTGCCTGGAAGTAAAGGATTGCCTGGAGGAGAGCTATAGCCTTGTGGCCCTGTGTGGGTCGAGGTGGGGAGGTGAGCAGGCATTGCTGCCATTGGAGGATTCCTTTCTTTGAGCACTAGAAGTGAAGATCACTGAGTGTTTTTTCACCTTATTGCATGGACTTTTTTTGCTCATTTATAGACACCAATATTTTTTTTATATATTTACTTATCACAAGATATACTGGATTTAATATCTATTATAATTCTGATTGATGTATGGTTTGTCACAATTTATTAATAATCACGTAATTTTGATTGAGAATCACAGTTTATTAATTTCAATTTTATAGGTTGTCACAATTTATTATGGATATAAATATCTTGTGTTTTTGAATATCATAATCACAGATTTTGATTTTGCACCATTGATTTATTTGTATAATTACGGATTTTGATTTTCCATCACTGATTGATTTGAAGAATAATTAAGGGCATATGAGTTTTGATTTATTTAATTTTTTTTCTTCACGGATTTATCTATTTTTATGAGGTACTTTTTGTGTGATATTTTTTTGTGTTTTTAGAGATATCTCACAGATGTTTATATATCTTCATTAGAGAATACGGAATCTATTATTATTTTTTTGGTTAAATATGGAATTCATTGTGTGTGTATATAGGGATTCATTTTAGCGCTTCACTAATTTTGTGTTTAATTAAATATAATGTGATTTCCCTTGTCATGTAATTCTTTGGAACTCAAGTCACATCAGAAATTGCACTAGTGTGAACCAGCACTTAATCTACCTACAGTGCAGTTTTCAATTATTTTTATGTGCTTGGCCAAAGACAAAAAGTTTAGTCATAAATATAGATTATAATTCATTTATGTTAAATAATATGTAGTCACATAGTGCATACTGTATAATTTGAACCAGAAGTGAATGTCAATGTCACTTGATGACAGTACAAGAGTACAGTTTAGAGACAGAGTACTGTCAGTATCAGGGGCGGACTGACAACTCAAGGGGCCCCCATAGGTTTCTGCAAGAGACATTTTTGTGCTCAAGAGAATACAGACTTTTAATAAAAGAGAGACAGTTAAAGTATGACTCTGAAGTATTTAAAGTGAAAGTAATTTTATTGCCTGTGTTTTGGTGCTATTACATGTAAAGTGAAAGTCATTTATTCTTGCATTTGTTAGTATTGCATTTAAAGTGACAGGTCCTTATTATTCATATTAATTGTTATAGCATTCAGAAATGGCTGAGCCTAGCATTGCCACCCCACTGTTAGCGGATGCAATGATAGATATGGTAGAAGGTGAAGAGCAAGAGAACCCGTCTGTATCTGAAAGGTGCAATGAAACGGTAGTCTCGCCCCAAACAAATATAGCTGAAACAGGTGAACTAAGACGTTCATCACGGGACAGAAAACCGACCCAAAAGGTGCTAGAAAATTTGGAGCAAGAGGCAGCACTGAAAGAAAAAAGGTTTGCCCGAATGTATGAGAGGTGGAAAGTATACACCATAGACATTCGCAGAAAAACTAAAACAAGAAAGCATAAAGGAGAATTTGAGTGAAATAATAGAGACGGTAGAAGATTCTGAGTCAGAGCTTATGACAGCATATGTCAACTTGCGTTCGTCCTTGACACCCTCCCAGGATACTGTAAGAAACATGGATACATGTACCGCAATCACTAGGGATTTAGTGAAGCTTATGAGAGAACTATCATCTGCAGCAAAGTATGATGAAGTCAAGGCACGAAAGGGAATGAATGAGCTCTTCATGAAAGACTATGCTAGGTCCTTAGGAGGAACCACAATCTCAAGTCTGACTTCCATCACTAGCAGAAGTGCCAGCCACATAACAGAGTTCTCAAGTACGTCAGCCAAAAGAAAGGAATTAGCTGAACAACTCGCTGCCAAAAGAGCAGAAGTTGAGATGGAATCTGCCATTGAGGCTCAGCGTCTACAGACAGCCGAAATAGAGGCTCAGCGCCATAAAATGGAAGCCGAAATGGAAGCTCAGCGCCATAAAATGGAAGCTGAACTGGAAGCTCAGCGCCATAAAATAGAAGCCGAACTGGAATCTCAGCGCCATAAAATGGAAAGTCTGGAAAGGCAGAAGGAAGTTAAGATTATAGAAGCCAGACTCAGAGTGCACGAAGAGGATACGAATCAGGGTAGTCATAGACCCAAATCAGTACTAAGTAGAGAAGCTGACTGCTACGATCTTCCTTACGCCCAGGAAAATGGAAGGAAATCTCCAGAATGTAGTGAAGAAATAAGTCATAGTCCTTTCATCCCTGCTCAGAGAGAAAAGAAGAGAGACTCACCTGATTCAGAACAAAGTGGAAAAAGAGAACCAGATAATTCAACTCCCTTATGTCATGGCATTGGTCACGAGGATGTTACAACTGTTGACCCGACGAAACCTCAGAGAATATTTCTCACTAGACTTCCTGTTCCGGAACCTACTATATTCTCTGGAGACATACTGAAGTTTATAGAATGGAAGGCAAGTTTTGAAATGATCATTGAACATAATTGCTCTCGTCCAGTGGAAAACTTATTCTACCTCCAGCGGTATACTGGCGGAGAAGCAAAAAAGGTTCTTGAAGGTAACTTCTATAGGAAAGATGAATAAGCCTACAAGCAAGCTTGGGAAAAATTAAATGCAAGATATGGTCATCCCTTCTTAGTACAAAGAGCTTTCAGAGAGAAGTTGATAAACTGGCCTAAAATAGGTCCTAAAGAACACTTCAAGCTCCAAGAGTATGGCGACTTCCTGCAAGCATGGAGCAATGCTATCCCACATGTTCAAGGACTAGAAGTATTGAATGACTATCTAGAAAACCACAGGATGCTAGCCAAGCTACCAGAACAAGTGGCTTCTGGATGGAATCGCTATGTGACTGAACAGTTAGATCACGGCAAAAACTTCCCAAGTTTCAAAGAGTTCTCTGAATTTGTCAATAAGGAAGCGCAAATAGCGTGTAATCCAGTAACAGCATCTTATGTCTTAAAACCCTTAGAAGAAAGGCCTACAAGAGAGATAAGGCGCTCAAGAGCAACTAGCTTTGCAACCAACACAGCTACTAAAGGTCCAGATGCCCAGGAGAGCAAGTTAAACATCACTACTGGGATCAGTAAAGAGTCAGAACTAACAAGTCTTCAGACTACCTTCAAGTGTATGTTCTGTGAAGAGAATCACTCCATACATAAGTGCCAACGATTGAAGGAAAGGTCTCCAGACGAAAAGAAGAAGTTTGTGTTTGATAATCAGCTGTGTTTTGGATGTTTAAGAAAAGGCCATATTACTAAAGAATGCAGAATTGCAGTGTTTGTAAAGGACGTCATCCTACCCCACTACATGAAGAACGGCCAAAGAAAGAGAAATCCTTAATGCCCAAGGACACTGAGGAAGAAAATAAAGCAACAGTATTCTCTTGCAGAGTGAGAGAAAGAGAAATCAATGGCACGTCAATGGTTGTACCAGTGTGTATTTCAAATCCTAAAAGGAAGAACAAGAAGGTATACGCCTATGCGCTACTGGATGCCCAGAGTGACGTCACCTTCATTGATCAAGAAATCTGCAAGAAATTACAAGTGGCCACAGAACCAGTGAAACTCAAACTCACCACAATGACGGGAAGAGACACATTGGTGAACAGTCAAAGAGTCAAAGGACTGAGAGTTAGAGGACTCCACTCAAACTGCATATTAGATCTACCTCCAGCTTATACAAAAGACGACATACCTCTGGATCGAGATTGCATACCTACCTGTGAAACAGCCAACAAATGGGAACACCTATCTGTCATATCTCATGAAATGTCCCCGCTGAAGGAATTTGGTGTTGGACTGTTGATAGGCTACGACTGTCCCGAGGCCTTGGTGCCACGAAAGATAATCGCAGGAGGAAAGGGTGAACCCTATGCAGTCCAAACTGATCTAGGATGGGGTGTTGTTGGAGGAAAACGACAGATTGCAGATTCAGGACAGGTGACAGGATTGTGTCATAGAATATCTGTCCAAGAGTTACCAACTGTAACTCCAGCAAAAGTACTCAAAATCCTAGAATCCGACTTTGCAGACGTAAGTTGTAATGAAAAGAGTGTATCTCAAGAGGACATAAAGTTTGTACAAGTTCTAGAAGATAATATTCAGCAAAATCAACAAGGTCATCTTGAAATGCCCCTACCTTTTAGAGAACGACCTCATCTGCCAAATAACAGAGATCTTGCCCTGGCAAGATTGAAAAGTTTAAAGAAAAGGATGGGAAGAGATCCCAAACTGAAAGACGATTATTTGAAATTCATGAAAGAAATCCTCAAAGAAGGTCACGCAGAGAAAGTTGATGATCAGCCTAAAAATGGAGAAGTGTGGTACATCCCACATCAAGGTGTCTATCACCCAAAGAAACCGGATAAGATCAGAGTAGTTTTTGATTGCTCAGCAAAGTACAATGATGTTGCATTGAACGATCATCTACTTAAGGGAACAGATCTTACAAACACTGTACCTGGAGTACTCTGTAGATTCAGAAAGTATCCCATAGCAGTCATGTGCGACATTGAAAAGATGTTCCACCAATTTCATGTGAAGGAAGAAGATAGAGACTTCCTGAGGTTCCTATGGTGGGAAGACGGAGATATACAGTTGCAAGAAAAAGTATGTGAACCCCTTGGGATTACGTGGAGTTTTGCATGAATTGGGCATAAAATGTGCTCTGAAAGTCATCTATGTCACAACAATAGAAGAACACAGTCTGCTGAACATAATACTACACAAACATTAGATGTTGCCATGGTTTAATTGCACATAACATTGAAACATTCACAGTGCAGGGAGGAAAAAGTATGTGAGGCCCTAGCTTAATGACTTCTCCCAGAGCTAATTGGAGCCAGGAGTGAGCCAACCTTGACTCCAATCAGTGTGATGATATTGGATGTGTTGCTGACAGCTGTCCTGCCCTTAAAAAACACACACCTGTTTTGGGTTTACTGGTTTCAAGAAGCACTGTCTGATGTGAACCATGCCTCACAGAAAAGAGCTCTCAGAAGACCTACGATCAAGAATTGTTCACTTGCATGAAGCTGGAAAGGGTTACAAATGCGTCTCCAAAAGCCTTGATGTTCATGTGTCCACGATAAGACAGACTGTCTACAAATGGAGAAAGTTTAGCACTGTTGCTACTCTCCCTAGGCGTGGTCGTCCTGTAAAAATGATTGCAAGAGCACAGCGCAGAATGCTGCATGAGGTAAAGAAGAATCCCAGAGTGTCAGCTAAAGACCTACAGAAATCTCTGGCACATGCTTAGATTTTTGTTGACACATCTACAATAAGGAAAACATTAAACAAGAATGGAGTACATGGGAGGACACCACGGAGGAAGCCATTGCTGTCCAAAAAGAATATTGCAGCATGTTTGAAGTTTGCAAAAGAGCAACTGGATGTTCCACAGCACTACTGGCAAAATATTCTGTGGACAGATGAAACCAAGATTGAGTTGTTTGGGAAGAACACACAACACTATGTATGGAGAAAATAAGGCACAGCACACCAACATCAAAACCTCATCTCCACTGTAAAACATGGCGGAGGGAGCATCATGGTTTGGGGGTGCTTTGCTGCCTCAGGGCCTGGACGGATTGTTGTCATTGATGGGAAAATGAATTCCAGAGTTTATCAAGACATTTTGCAGGAAAACGTACGACCATCTGTCCGCCAACTGAAGCTCTGCAGAGGATGGGTGATGCAACAGGACAATGACCCAAAGCATACAAGTAATTCAACAAAACAATGGCTGCAACAGCACAGAATACGCCTTCTGGAGTGGCCCAGTCAGAGTCCTGACCTCAACCCGATTGAAATGCTGTGGCATGACCTTAAGAGAGCGATTCACACCAGACATCCCAAGAATATTACTACACTGAAACAGTTTTGTGAAGAGGAGTGGTCCAAAATTACTCCAGATCGTTGTGCAGGTCTGATCTGCAACTACAGGAAATGTTTGGTTGAGGTTATTGCTGCCAAAGGAGGGTCAACCAGTTATTAAGTCCAAAGGTTCACATACTTTTTCCTCCCTGCACTGTGAATGTTTACATGTTATGTGCAAATAAACCATGGCAACATCCAATGTTTGTGTAGTATTATGTTCAGCAGACTGTGTTCTTCTATTGTTGTGACTTAGATGACGTTCAGAGCACATTTTATGCCCAATTCATGCAAAACTCCACGTAATCCCAAGGGGTTCACATACTTTTTCTTGCAACTGTAGATACAGAGCCAGCGGAATACAGAATGAAAGTACACTTGTTTGGAGCAGCATCATCCCCAGGTTGTGCCAATTATGGTATGAAGTATCTGGCCAATCAGAATGAAAAGGATTATCCATCAGCAGCAAATTTTTTGAAGAAAAACCTTTATGTAGATGATGGTCTTATAAGCCTAGAATCCTCAAAATCGGCAATTAAATTGGTGAGAGAGAGCCAAGAGTTATGCGCAAAGGCAAACCTGCGTCTTCACAAATTCATCTCAAACGACAGAGAGGTACTAGAATCCATCAGTGACTCCGAACGTGCATCAACAATAAAGAATGTGGATCTTAACTATGATCCTCTTCCAGTTCAGGATGTACTCGGATTGGGATGGAATGTAGAAAACGACAATTTTTTCTTTGAAATATCCATGGAAGAGAAAGTTCCAACTAGACGTACCATTCTTTCCACAGTAGCCTCAATATATGATCCGTTGGGATTCCTATCACCAGTAATCCTCAGAGCAAAAGAAATACTGCAAGAATTATGCAGACAGAAGTTGTGATGGGACGAACCCATACCTGCAGGCTTGAGGCCAAGGTGGGAGAGTTGGATAAGAGACTTGCAAAATTTGAAAGAAATTCGGATACCCAGATGTTTTGTACCTCCTGATTTCGGAAAGTACAAGAAAATAGAACTTCATCACTTTTCAGATGCCAGTAGTCATGGTTATGGTCAGTGCTCCTACATCAGAGCAATAGGAGAAGAAAAAATACACTGTGCCCTAGTTATGGGAAAGGCCAGAGTAGCACCCAACAATATTCAGACAATACCAAGACTCGAACTAACGGCAGCCGTCGTTTCAGCATCAGTAAGTCAGTTTCTGAAAGAAGAATTGGAATTGAAAATAGATGAAGAGCATTTTTGGACAGACTCACAAGTTGTCCTAGGTTACATAAACAATGAAGCTCAAAGATTCCACACCTTTGTCGCTAACAGAGTTCAAAAAATTCGAAAAGCAACGAATCCAGAACATTGGCACTATGTTGACACAAAGCAAAACCCGGCAGATCATGCTTCAAGAGGCCTAAATGTAACAGAATTGAAGAATTCAAACTGGTTCACCGGTCCAGAGTTCCTTTGGGAAAGGGAAATCATACCCAATGAAGGTTATACAGAACTGTCTATGGGTGATCCAGAAGTAAAGGTAGTTCAAACATTGAGCACTGCCGCCAAGTGTCAAGATGACATACTTGACCGACTAGCCAGATGTTCAAAGTGGAATACAGTCATAAACATAGTAGCTCGAATTCAACGCTTAGCAAAAGGAATCAGAAATAAAGAATCGTTGAATGTAGAGGAAAGAGTGAAAGCTGAAGATTGACTCAGTCTCAAAGCCCGCTGCTACATAGCAGCTTTGCAGTTGGTCCAGATGCCCAACCATAGCTCACAACAGAAAGTTAAGAATGTCTTACAACAGTAGACCCTTTACTTCCAGAGAGTGGGGGCACTCTCCGTAGACTTTCCCAAGAGGGATCAGAGTGAAATCCTTGCTTAGCCTTCCATCCCTGTATTCTGCTGAAAGAGAACTCCTTGAAACCGGCAACCTGCAGGGTAAGCACAAGTTGTGGGCTGAAGAGACGAACGGAGAAGAGGGATCAGAGTGAAATCCTTGCTTAGCCTTTCACCCCTGTATTCTGCTGAAAGAACTCCAAGCTTCAAGCTATGGGCGGATGGAAAGGGATTCTTCCGACGGCAAGTGAGAAGAGGGGAGCATGAGTCTGAGCGATTTCAGTGTCAGTCAATACAAGTTAAATGGATGGACGGTGCTCCACAGACTCCAGTAGTCCAGCGTTGAGGAATGGCCTCAGCCTCTGTTCTGGCCACGCCCTCTGATGTGTTTTACCCTGCCCACTGGGGCTTGGTCACTCAAGTAATGAGTTATGATAAAAGCTCATAACTCAATCTGTTGATATTTAGCAAGCTTTAGACTATCATTCATAACTTAGCTTAGGAATACATTCAAGTAAATTCATTTTTGGGTCCACAAAAGTGTGTGGCTAACCCATGCCATGAGTTAGAATAAAAGCTCTTAACTCTGGCGATACCTTTTTGCAAGTAATAGACTATTATTCTGAGAGTTTTATAATTAGGTACCTACCATCCACTAAAGCTGCAGGAACAGAAAAGGGTTTCCTTCTTGATTGGCGTATTCATGGCTTCCCATGTTGCTTGGAGAGATCATCGCTTACCATGTTGCTTGGAGAGATCATTGCTTCCGTCTGGACACTGAAAAGAAAATTTACAATAGCATAATGTCTACTTATCCCAAGTATAATGAAATCTTCATTTTGGGTTAAATAGCACACAATGTAAACATGTCATGATGTAAGGTCTAAGTCAGCAATGGGCAAACTACGGCCCGGCGGACCTTTTAATCCGGCCCGCGGAGCGTGATACATTGGCTGTCAGGATGTGTAGGCGGGGCAGCGTGACGAACGTGAGGGGAGCTAGGCTCCTCTCACAGTCCGCCCTGAAGACCGGAACGGCGCGGGAACACGGCGAGAGGAACGCGCGGAGCAAAGGTAAGTGAATTGACACAGGGGGGACTTGGCTTACTACTTGGGGGGGAATAGTACTGTGGGGGATGAATTACTATATGGGGGATGAATTACTATGCTTACTATGGGGGAATATTACTATACTTACTATGGATGACACATACACATCATTCATCTACTCTTGGTCCGGCCCCCGGGTCCAATATATGAACCCATTGCGGCCCTCAAGTCAAAAAGTTTGCCCACCCCTGGTCTAAGTCATAAGTCTCTATGCATACTTGTCCTGTTTTAGTTACTCTTACACAAGCCATAGATTATACAATTTTCTTTTCCTCCATCACGGATGAAAGGAAAGAAAATCACTCCATTCCCACATCAACACAGTCAATGTTGATGGGAGAATCCCTCCCACAGTAGTATGGTCTTCTGCCATCAGGGAGTGTTGGGAGCCTTCCCTGCCGATAGAACACAAATGATCAGTGCGGGTACTAAAGCAGTTTGATGGATAGACTTCAGTACAACCAGACCGTCCAAAGATGGATTGAATCTCGCACGGTCACTAATGAACCTGATGAGACTTGATTCATCTACGGTCAGCTTTAGGGTTACAGATTATCTGATTGGTAGTTCAGTGTAAATCTATAGACTTACCTCCGAATATTTATGCAGAAAAAAAAAAAAAAAAAAAAATGAACTGCATCCTTTTCCATATTTCAGGACGAAAACCTTATGTTTCTGGGGAAGCCTGATTTAAACTGATGCAAGTCCATTTTCATCCAGCTGCCCATAGACCGAACATGGGGTCTGAAAAGGTCAGCTGTCAAAAAGTACAAATACATTGGACAAGCACAGATTTGACAAAGTGTCACCCGTCCCATTCTGCTACGAATTAGGGATGAGCTATCAAGAGTCCGAACCCACCTGAGCTATCCCACCAGAAAGCTGTTAAAGTGGATAGCCAAATCATAGACAGCAAAGGCACCCCCCCCCCCCCCACCCTGCAGCTACACGTATGCAAGGGGCATGTATACACACGGCTGTGGAGTAGAAAATGTCCCCGCCACATGATTGGCTGTCCACTCCAATGGTTTACCATCAGGATAGCTCAAACAGGTTCAAACTCGTGTCCAAACACTTCTGAGCTCATTCCTCCTCTGAATCACTTCACGAGTTCCCTGCTGAGCAGATTGGAAACAGACCGCATAACCCTCGAGTCACATTAAAATGGATTTGTTCCATCATGTTTAAGAGGTTTCATTGCTTATATAAAGCAGCTTCTTTCTAATGAGACTCCAAATCATTCCCGACACTTTGCCCCGTCCACACTTGAGCAAATGCATTGCTTTTTTTGCCTTTACATTTAAGGATTGGTATGTTGCAATACAAATTTTTTATTTTTTTAGGGGTTTAAGAGCATTTCAGGAACATACCATAACAGCAGTTTTACCAAAACAGACTCCACATCTGGCTGCTGTAGCAATGTATGGTGATGTACATTAGTGTGATGGGTTGCAGTGCCACCAATTAGGAAAATAATTGCAGCAACCTTTCCTACCTGGACCATAGAGGTCTGTTGTCCCTGCTATATAACTAGGCTAGTTTAACCGCCTCCCGCCCGCCATATAGGCTATTGACGGACGCAAGGCAGTTCTATCGTTCTGGGAGAACGTCATATGACGGTCCTCCCATTCTCACCGCGTATGCGCAGCTCCGGGAGTGTGCAGCGCGGCGATCAGCAGTGCGCTGTGTCCCTCGAACACAGTGGATCACCGATCCATGGAAAGAGTCGAAGATGTCAGCTCGGTCATGTGATCAGCTGTGTCCAATCACAGCTGATCGCATGTAAACAGGGAAATGCCGGTTATCTGCATTTCTCTCCTAACGAGCTGTCACGCTGACAGCTCGTGAGGAGAGGAGAGCCGGTAATTGGCATTCCTCGGAGGGGACATGTGCACTGATCAGGGCACTGATGATCAGTGAACCCCCGGCAGTGCCACCTGTCAGTGTCCATCAGTGCCAGCTCTCAGTGCTCATCCATGCCACCTGCCAGGTCCCATCAGTGCCACATATCAGTACCTACCAGTGTACATCAATGCCACATATCAGTGCACATCTGAGCTGCCTTTCAGGGTCATCCATCAGTGCCAGTCAGTGCCACCTTACAGTGCCCATCAGTGATGCCTGTCATTGCCCATCAGTGCCACCTACCAGTGCCTCCTCATCAGTGCAGCCTATCAGTGCCCATCCCTGCAGCCTCATTAGCGCACATCAGTGAAGGAGAAAAATCACTTATTTACAAATTTTTATAACAAAATCTAAGAAAAAAACTTTTTTTTTTTTTCACAATTTTCAGTGGTTTTTGGTTTAAGAAAAAATAAAAAAACCCAGAGGTGATTAAATGCCACCAAAATAAAGCTCTGTCACAAAACAAATGATAAAAATGTCATATGGGTACAGTATTGCATGACTGCGCAATTGTCATTCAAAGTGTGACAGCGCTGAATGCTGGAAATTGGCCGGGGCAGGAAGGGGGTAAAAGTGCCCGGTAGGCAGGAAGGGGGTACAAGTGCCCTGTAGGCAGGAAGGGGGTACAAGTGCCCAGTAGGCAGGAAGGGGCTACAAGTGCCCGGTAGGCAGGAAGGGGGTACAAGTGCCCAGTAGGCAGGAAGGGGCTACAAGTGCCCGGTAGGCAGGAAGGGGGTACAAGTGCCCGGTAGGCAGGAAGGGGCTACAAGTGCCCGGTAGGCAGGAAGGGGCTACAAGTGCCCGGTAGGCAGGAAGGGGCTACAAGTGCCCGGTAGGCCGGAAGGGGGTACAAGTGCCCGGTAGGCAGGAAGGGGGTACAAGTGCCCGGTAGGCAGGAAGGGGGTACAAGTGCCCGGTAGGCAGGAAGGGGGTACAAGTGCCCGGTAGGCAGGAAGGGGGTACAAGTGCCCGGTAGGCAGGAAGGGGGTACAAGTGCCCGGTAGGCTAGCGGTTAAGGAACGGTTTCAATCAGTATGAAGGTTTTAGAAGACTAGCTTTGCAGTATATTAATCATGTACACAAGAGCAATGAACAGACAGGAGACATTTGTAAACATTATTAGTGATCCTTGTGTTTCTGTAAAGTGTTGAGAAATGTTCTTCAAAATATCCTGATATCATGATTTGCTACTTGCGCTTCATACAATCGAAAAACATTTCATGCAAATATCCCCCAATTTCCAGCATTTCTAGATTCCATTTCATACATACCTGTAATTTCTCACTCCTAGACCTCAGAACCTGGGACCACTAAATGGTGGTTAAACCCAAACCTGAGAGTTGTGAGAAAAGCTCATTCCTCAGTCTGGCGATGTGTTTAAGGAGGTTGAACACGGCTCCACAAACATCTGTGGCTGAACCCAAACCATGAGTTACGATAAAAGCTTCTAACTCGCTCTTCATGTGTTTGGGAAGCTACAATTTATTGAAGATGACGGCCATGTTGCTGAATGGCATCAATCCCACTGAACTCCAATAGTTATGGTTAGAAGAATAACAGCGAGATGAAACCTGGTTTATGATATGAATGACCATTCAGTATGAATTTGGGTTCAGAAACAAACAGGTCATATAGGAAAGTGCAATAACTAGCGAGCCAAATAGCAACTGACCCGTTCTGTTTTAAACCAATCGTGATTGTTTGCTATATTAGTCTAGATTCACACCTATTCAGGTTGCCTTTTAGGCAATTCTGCATTGTGTTTTACGTTTTTACACTTGCCTTTGATGCTTTTTTTTCTTGTTTCTAGGCAGATTTTAAATGCAAAACGCAGCAAAAACACAATACGTGCTTTTCTGCTGCATTCCCATTGAAGTCTATAGAACCAAAAATGTAACGTTTTGCATTCAAAAAAGTCCCTGAAACTTGCCACAAAACGCACCGGGGGAAAACGCAGAGATGAGAACCTGACCCTGACCACTGCGCTATTAATGCAACAATCCTACACTTAAAAATACATTCCCATTGATCAGTAATGAAAAGGAGGTTGCATGCTTCCCCATTTCCCACCAATGATAAGGAGGGGGGTGCGGCCTTCCCCATCAGCAATGATAAGTTGGGGGGCGGCGGCCTTCCCCATCAGCAATGATAAGGAGGGGGGGCTTCCCCATCAGCAATATTAAGGAGGGGGGGGCTTCCCCATCAGCAATGATAAGGAGGGGGGGGCTTCCCCATCAGCAATGATAAGGAGGGGGGGCTTCCCCATCAGCAATGATAAGGAGGGGGGCTTCCCCATCAACAATGATAAGGAGGGGGGGCTTCCCCATCAGCAATGATAAGGAGGGGGGGGCTTCCCCATCAGCAATGATAAGGAGGGGGGGGCTTCCCCATCAGCAATAAGGAGGGGGGGGCTTCCCCATCAGCAATGATAAGGAGGGGGGCCGGCCTTCCCCATCAGCAATGATAAGGAGGGGGGGGGGCGGCCTTCCCCATCAGCAATGATAAGGAGGGGGGGGCGGCCTTCCCCATCAGCAATGATAAGGAGGGGGGGGGCGGCCTTCCCCATCAGCAATGATAAGGAGGGGGGGGGCGGCCTTCCCCATCAGCAATGATAAGGAGGGGGGGGGGCGGCCTTCCCCATCAGCAATGATAAGGAGGGGGGGGGCGGCCTTCCCCATCAGCAATGATAAGGAGGGGGGGGGGCGGCCTTCCCCATCAGCAATGATAAGGAGGGGGGGGCCGGCCTTACCCATCAACAATGATAAGGAGGGGGGGCGGCCTTCCCCATCAGCAATAAGGAGGGGGGGGGGCGGCCTTCCCCATCAGCAATGATAAGGAGGGGGGGCGGCCTTCCCCATCAGCAATGATAAGGAGGGGGGGGGCGGCCTTCCCCATCAGCAATGATAAGGAGGGGGGGCGGCCTTCCCCATCAGCAATGATAAGGAGGGGGGGCGGCCTTCCCCATCAGCAATGATAAGGAGGGGGGGGCGGCCTTCCCCATCAGCAATGATAAGGAGGGGGGGGCGGCCTTCCCCATCAGCAATGATAAGGAGGGGGGGGCGGCCTTCCCCATCAGCAATGATAAGGAGGGGGGGGCGGCCTTCCCCATCAGCAATGATAAGGAGGGGGGGGGGTGGCCTTCCCCATCAGCAATGATAAGGAGGGGGGGGGGTGGCCTTCCCCATCAGCAATGATAAGGAGGGGGGGGGGTGGCCTTCCCCATCAGCAATGATAAGGAGGGGGGGGGGCGGCCTTCCCCATCAGCAATGATAAGGAGGGGGGGGGGCGGCCTTCCCCATCAGCAATGATGAGGGGGGGGCGGCCTTCCCCATCAGCAATGATAAGGAGGGGGGGGGCGGCCTTCCCCATCAGCAATAAGGAGGGGGGGGGCGGCCTTCCCCATCAGCAATGATAAGGAAGGGGGGGGCGGCCTTCCCCATCAGCAATGATAAGGAAGGGGGGGCGGCCTTCCCCATCAGCAATGATAAGGAAGAGGGGGGGGGGCCTTCCCCATCAGCAATGATAAGGAAAGGGGGGGCCTTCCCCATCAGCAATGATAAGGGGGAGCCAGGCTCCCCCATCACTAATATTACACATTGTACTCTCCATTGAATAAGCCCCACTTATCATTGCACTAAAATGCAACAATTATCCACTAAAAAATTCCCCATTGATCAATAGAGGGGGGCATGCTTCCCATTTATCACTGTTATGGGGGGGGCATGCATCCCATTTGTCAAAGATGAGTGACATGCTCACCATCACCATTGGAAAAAGAAAAAAAGGGAAAAAAAAAGGGAAAAAAAAAGGGAAAAAAAAAGGGAAAAAAAAAAGGGAAAAAAAAAGGGAAAAAAAAAGGGAAAAAAAAGGGAAAAAAAAGGGAAAAAAAAGGGGCGGGGGGGGCGACATACTTCCCATCACCAATGAAAAGGGAGTGGCGGGGACATGCTTCCAATCAGACATAAAAAGGGGGGGGAGGGGGACATGCTTCCCATCAACATATTTTAAAAAAAAAGAAAAAGTGGGGTTATTGCTTCCCATAGATGATCAGTACTTGCTTGAATAAAATTATAGGTAGCCCCCCCAATAACAGAGGTGATAGTAATCCTAACTGGAGAGATACATTAGGAGCATGGGGGGTGCAGCTCTGCATAGGAACCAATCAGCTGCAGGTTTTATTATCAAAGCTTCATTGAACAAGCTGAGATTAGAATCTGATTGGCTGCCATGCACAGCTGCATCACATTTTGCACTCTCCAGTATTAGTAAACCAACCCCAGTAACATATATTTGTCACATTTAAACAAAAGTGCAACAAAAAAGCCTAAAATGTACCAAACAAACATAGAAAACAACAAACAAATCCAAACCAAACTCCACTCCCCAAACATGAGTCAGCATCAGACCATGTGCTAGACAAAATGGCTGCCACTTGCACTGGTATTTATAAGGTCAGCCCCTTTTTTTCCTCACTCAACTTTATTTGCATCAATGACAAACAGACAAACTCTCAAATAGGTTAAAAAACACAGTTTTCTTTTGAAATCAGTGCCTAGATGCCTCATTTTCCTGGACAGCTGCAGTGAAGGGGAAAAAAACTAAAATAAAGTAAAAATAAAGTAAAAAAAAAAAAAAAAAATTGCCTGGTGAACTCAGAACTGGTCAGCTGACATTTCCAGTCACTCCTCTTCAACTGTAACCCCTTACTGCCCAGATCCAGTGTTGCTGTTTTGCATTGCACTGCTAGAACTTGCCTGACATTAGGCTCACACCTAAGCACTTTCCGTAGCGTTTTGCAGAAACGCTCTACAGTCCATTTAGCATGATTTCCTATGGGACATGTTCTCACCTGTGCGTTTTCACCCGGTGCGTTTTTTTTTTGGAAGGGGTCAGGGACTTTTTGGAACACAAAAAGTTGCATTTTTGGTTCTATAGGCTTCAATGGAAATGCTGCAGAAAAACATTTATTGCGTTTTAGACTTTTTTTTTTATGCATTTTGCATTTTAAATCTGCCAAGAAAAAAAAAAATAACACCCACAACACACATCAAAAACGCAGCAAAGCACAAGTGCAAAAACGCAAAATGCATTGCAGAAAGTGCTCAAACGCAACCTGCATAGGTGTGAACCTAGTCTAATGCAGGCCATAGACGGGTCGAACATGAGCTGATTTTTTGAACGATAAACGAAAAATCGCTCGTTCGATCGGCCGACGTTACTACCGATTAAAAAAAAAAAAAGTCAGCCGACTAAATCATAAAGTTCACCCCATAACTTCTGTCCCTTGCAGGTCATGGCTCATGCACAGATTTTTTTATTGTTAAAACGAGAAAATCGGCAGATCTTCCAAATCGGCCGCAAATTTTCCAACATGCCCCATAATCTCAAAGTGCTAAAAACCCGAAAAACAGCAGATCAATTAACCCACTAACAGTGCAAAAATCGATCGATTTTTTTTCAGCCGAAAAAAAAAACACCTATGCAGTTTGTATTTGATCCATTTCTGAAGTGCTTTTTATTGTGCATTTTGGTTTTTTTGCACATACGTTTGATTAAAATGATTAAAATGCAAAACGCATCAAAAGCGCAGCAGAAACGCACTACATGCCGACCCTTTCCAAATGCACTGAGTAAAAACGCACAGATGTCATCGTGTCCCATAGGCAATCATAAATGGACTGTAGTGCGTTTCTGCAAAACGCTGCAGAAACCGCTTAGGTGGGAACCCAGAATAAGGTTTCTTACACAAGAAAAAAAACTGTCGCTTTTTTGGTCAAATTCAGATACTAAATTAGACAAATAGGATAAATGTAATACTGCAAAGTGCAATAAGTCCTACGGAGGTCTCTATAGTAACCTGTAATTTGATTGGTTGCTACGGGTTACTACATGGTTACCAAGTGTCCCGGACCAGGAGGGAAAGGCCAGGGATTGCGGACATTGTTCAGCAAACTCTGCGTCCTGCAAGGTGTCCCATGATATGCAGGGTGGCAGTGAGGCGACGGGTGCTGGAACACAAAGGTATAATTGTGGCTTCAACAAAGAGGAACGTGCGATTAGGAAAACAACCACTGAACACCAATGTTTATTTCTGCTCTCACTGACATGAATGATATGGGGCTTATATATGTCACCGACACCGACTACCACTTAGCCCTGGTTCACACTGATGCGGTGCAGAAATCGCACCATTTTCTGTGCGATTTTCTGCACTGCATCATAAACCGCACCTCATTCATGCAAACTGCTGCGGGTGTGTATTATAACCTCTTCACGCCGACCGCACACAAATGTGTGGCCTCCCAGCATCTGGGCCTAGACGCCGAGCGGCCGCACATTTGCGTTCAATTATAAAAAAAACTATGTGCTGAGAGCACGTGCCCTGCGCACTCCCAGCACACATGTCCGGTACTCACGGAAAGGTCCCGGTCTCCTCTTTCGATCGGGACCTTTCCCGATCATGTGACCGCCGTGACGACACGTCACGGCGGTCACATGATCCCTAAACCTCGCCCCCACCCGTCCTGCCTCCCAGCTTCTGAAACTCTTAAAGGGCCGGGAGGCGCCGGCATGAAGGAGTTAAGTCAGCAACACCCCAAAATCGGGTCACAAACCGTGGTGCAGAATCAGATCACGTGGGTGTTCACACCTACGTGATCCGAAGCTGGTGCAGACAAGAAAAAGGGTCCTAAACTTTTTTGGTGCAGATGCGGTGCGTTTTAAGCCATACAAATAACGTATGGTTCAAAATTGCACCCCACAGAAATCGCATATGATTTGCGCTGGAATGTGGTGCAGTTCCTGTGCGAATCACATGTGATGTGCTGTGCTGCATCAGTGTGGACCAGTGTTTACACCAATATCAGGGCTTATTTTTACTCCCCATATCACCAATGTTGGGGATTATTTTACTGCGATGACACCAAAATGGAGCTAGTTTTCTTCCCACCAACACCATCAGTGGGGCTTATTCCCTCCTACTGACACCGATATGGGGCTTATTTTATTCCCACCATCAATGGCATTTATTCCCTCCTTCTGACACCGATATGGGGCTTTTTCCCTCCTTCTGACACCAATATGGGGCTTTTTCCCTCCTATTGACATGGGGCTTATTTTATTCCCACCAACAATGGCGCTTACTCCCTCCTACTGACACCAATATGGCGCTTATTCCCTCCTACTGACACAGATAAGGGGCTTTTTTTCAATCACACCAACAATGGTGCTTATTCCCTCCTACTGACACCAATATGGGGCTTATTTTATTCCTACCAACACCAAAGATGGGGCTTATTGCCTGCTATTGACAAATATATGAGACTCCAACAGCATAGGGCTTATTTTCCTCTGACATCAGTGGTGCAAGACCAGGGGCGGACTGACAACTCATGGGGCCCCCGGGTAATAGGGGATCATGGGACCCATGTCCTTGCCCACACTCAAAGCACAACCAAAAAAAGCCTATAAAAAAAGTACCAGGGGCATTGCATGGGGCCCCCTACTGACCCCAGGCCGTGCCCGAGTGCTGGAATGGTCAGTCCGCCCCTGTGCGAGACTTATTTTGCTACCCTACACTAACAAAAAGGTTTATTGTCCTCCTAATGATAACAACTATGGAGCTTCTTTTAACCCCAATGACATTAAGGGTGGAGCTTATGTTATTCCCACTGACACCAACAATGGGGCTTATTTTTATTCCTGCTGACACCAATAACAGTGCCTATTGTTACCCATACAATGACAGCAATGTTGAGACTTATTTCACTCACTTTCACACCAAGAATGGGATTTCTTCTATTCCCACTTAATATGTGGCTTATTGTATTTCACTTACACAATGACACATAGCCAATTTCATTTCTGCTAACATGATGGGGCTTATTTTATTCCCACTGACAACAATGTAGCGTTTTCTGTTCCATTGATACCAATATGGAGATTACTTCTTCCCACTGACACCGATATGGGGCCTAATTTCTCCTGACACCAGTATGGGGCCTATTTCCTCACACGGACACCAAAAATATGGGGCTTATTTTCCTCTTTACACTTTAATAAATTTGGACTTATTATGCTTCCACTGTCACCAGTGGCGGGGCTTATTTTATACCCACTGGACACCAACAAAATAGTTTAACATCTTCTTAACACCAACGTTTTTTTTTTTCCACTGACACCACTGGGGCTCATTTTACCCACACACTGACACCAACGATCAGACGTATTTTACTCACACTGACACCAACAATGGGACTTATTTTACTCCCACTCAGTGATATGTAGCTCATTTTAATTCCCTGACACCAACATGGGGACTTTTTTATTTCTACTAACACCAATGATGGAGCTTATTTTTCTCCTCCCCTCCATTGATACCAATATGGTTTCAATTTAGTTTAGGCACACCACTAAAAAAGCACACTGAGGATGTCCACAATTTCAATTCTTGCTGAATACGTAGAGACACAAAGACCTTCTGATCCATAGACAGCCCATCCCATTGGCTGAGGAAGGCAAACTGAAACACCCTAATGTGCCGGTTGGCCCACTGGAATGGCCATTGGCAAGATCCGAATGAGGACAATGCAATCCCTTACTGACACAAATGCTGTCTCCATGACTCTTTGTATGCAAATTTTAATTTCAGAAATTTTGCAGTTTTGAAAAACCACTTTACTTCTTTGGACATCAAATACTATTCCAAGATACTTCAATTGAGAAGGGGTTAACTGCCTTTGCTGTTTGTTCACTAGCCAACTGAACTTGGAAAGGACTTTAAAGACAAGGCTGTGATGGTCCCCGCTTGAGCATGCAACAATTAAAATGTCGTCCAAACAGTGGAAGAGCCTTATCCCCAAAAAATATATTACTCTCACCACTGCCAACAAGATCTTTGAAAAGATTCTTGCTGCTGTGTCAATCCAAAAAAAACGGCAGACACCTGAACTGGAAGGGGCATTTGGACATCACAATTGTGGTGATTCTCAGATTTCCATGGTGCTCTGCACAGATCAGTACATGGAAGCGTCAGCTAAGTCGACTGACACGAACAAGTCTTTTCGCTGAACTATCGCCATGATTGTCTGCAAGGACACCATCTTGAACCTCTTGATGTGTATGTTTTAGTCAAAGCAAGACAGGTTGGAAAACTCCTGATGCATTCGGTACTATTAAAAATTTGGAGAAAACACCCAAATTTTGTTCTTCCGGTGACATAGGCACTATGGCCTTGTTGCACCATAATTCTTATACATTATCTTGCAAGAATAAAACGATTCAGTAGTCAACTTTGTAATTCTCTACTGTACTGTACTTCCACCTGGGACTGGTTGGCTGCACTTTCAAAATATTTTTTAGATGTCTTAGCAGCCTGCTCTGGATTTGATTCTATGTAAAAAGGGGAACTCCGAGATACCTTCACTTTGATCTGGTAAATATGCAGCCTGGTCTATAAGATTTGGCCTCCTGAACCCTTCTGAAGTCTGATTGACTTGAGCAAAAAGATAGCTGCTTCCTCCTCTGCAGCCCGGTCTTTCCTCCTGTCACTTGCCCAATTGCGTCATCCAGCGGTATGACAAATAACCTCTCATTATGGGGAATGTCATAGAAGGCTTGTGTGGAAGTGCTGTCCACCTTCCAATGGTGCAACCACAAAGCTCTCTTGGCTGTGACTGAAATATCCTAGCACTTGACCTTCAGCAGAGGCTTTGATAGACCTACTACAGCTGCCAGGTTCTGCTCTTCCAGAACCGTGCCAAATCATGCAAGTCCCACGTTTGAATTAAAAGCCATTTCCTAATGCTTTAGACATAGAAGTTAAGACTGTTGCTGGATGAACAAAACCTGCCATAGAATAGACTCTCTAGAAGTCTGAGAGCCAGTTTACCACAATTGCTGTGATGCGTTCCATACAGAAAAAAAAAATGCAACATGTTCTACTTTTGCTGACTGCACTAGAACACACTAAACTGGTGTGAACTAGGCCATTGCAATCCATGGTAAACACTGTCCATGCGTTTTTGATGCAGAATAAAAACACACCAGACTGCAGCTGGCATGAACTAGTCCTGAGCCCACTTCTTGATCCATAGGATCCATGAAGGCAACTGATTTAATGAAAGTGAGAGACACTTGATGTGCCAGATGCTGGATCCACCCCTGGAAGTACATCTCATAAAACATGCATCAGTCACCTTCATCAGATAAAGCTTGGAGAACCTGTAATGTAAATTGGCCTTCCTATCAGGTTTCTCCCATTCTTCATCAATGAGCTCTTACTTGGTCATTATGGGAAAAGAAGGCCCTTCCTTCTTCACATTTGCAAAGATCTGCATGCTCTTTTCTGATACTAAAGGGGCCAATGAGATTGAAATCAAAAGCATGCACTGCCGACCCTTCTTCATTCGCCCTTTGACTTTTATACTCTTTTTTTGTCTTGCCTGTGGCATGGCAATTTGCTGCATACTTTTGGCTATAGCCTCCTAAATGTAAGCTTTGAAATTTGCACATCTGCTTCCTTATCAATTGTCACTTAAGGCAATTCATGCAAATTAATTTCCCTACCACTGTGGACTGCAGGCCTAACATGCACACTGAGCTGAGCTAGCCATTGCCACATGAACGCCACCCTGTGTGGTAACCTAAGGTATGTAGATTGTCCAGGTCAGGAGATGACCAATGGTGGTCTTATGTTTCTGGGGTATTTGCATTTAAGGCTTCTCAAATTATACAAAACAACATCATTTGCAGTCTTTGAATGCATTTATATATGTAAAAGTGTTATAAACAAACTTTAAATAAAAACTGTGAAGTCCATCAATCAGTCCATCAAACAGTTATTAACTCTCACTATCCTATAATATCAAAGTTCAAGATGTTCAGAAATTCTTCTAACGATCTCCCATGTGCATGTACCTCAAAAAAAAGGAAATAATATATAGTGCATTATCCTTTATATAATATAAACTTAATTCATCTCCCACAATCCAGTGACAAATAGTGATAATGGTGAAAAAAACGGTGAAAATAGTGAAATAATCAGTGAAAACACTGTGTGTGTGAATCACCCTTCAATCCCACACACAGAAAGATATAATTGCAAACTGGTGTGCACTTCTATTCATAGTAAGGGTACCCTTACCAACATTTCAGAAAACACGTGCTTATATCAATCCAACAGCTTTCTCAGGATGAATGATCTCCACAATCCTCCCTGGATTGCTGATCCCACTGTTTCCAGGCACTTTACTCCATCCAGGGACAAAACATAAGGAACACAATAGTGTAATACCGCCAATAGTAAAATCAAATGACCTTTATTTGAACTGCTTACATCAAAACAAGCCTTTATGCACGTAATCACTCATAATAGAAACCTCACAGCCTCACAGCCATCCAGGAAGAACGTCCAGGTGCTCCAGATCATTTGCTTCCCTTTTCCAAAATGGCCGCCGGTCAACTTCCGGTTCCTGTGTGCGTCTTGACGTCACTTCCCTTGACGCGTTTCGTCATTGGCTTAATCATAAGGGGTGTGGACGTCAAGAAGGAAGTGCTACTTATACCCCTCCTCTCCTTAATGTCGAAATCTATTGTCGCCATATTGGAAGAGGGAATCATGCCAATACCATCCGGTCTATGACTGCTAATAGATCACGGAGAAACATCCGCATATATAGAACAGGGATGACTTCTATAATTCCTAGGGATAATCTCTACTATATATAACAGAAAGGAAGACATTCATTTGTGTAATCCGATCTACAGAAAAACGTCCTTAATAGAACTTATGAGGATGAGGATGAAGAAGAAGAAGTAGGATGAAAATAAGATTAATTCCAAGCCGGCAAAAAGTGTATCTGCAGCGCTCCTCTAAGTGTATTTGCAGAATGTCATTTATGGAAAAAAATAGATACAATGTTTCAACCGCTGTATGGAAGGACAGTCCCAGAACTGTCATAAATAGTCTATTTCTGACAGTTCTGGGACATTCACTCCATACAGCTGTTTCAACCGCTGTATGGAGGGAATGTCATGGAACTGTCAGAAATAGACTATTAATGACAGTTCTGGGACTGTCCTTCCATACAGCGGTTGAAACATTGTATGTATTTGTTTCCATAAATGGATCCATTTATGGAAACAAATACATACAATGTTTCAACCGCTGTATGGAAGGACAGTCCCAGAACTGTCATTAATAGTCTATTTCTGACAGTTCCATGACATTCCCTCCATACAGCGGTTGAAACAGCTGTATGGAGTGAATGTCCCAGAACTGTCAGAAATAGACTATTTATGACAGTTCTGGGACAATCACTCCATACAGCTGTTTCAACCGCTGTATGGAGGGAATGTCATGGAACTGTCAGAAATAGACTATTAATGACAGTTCTGGGACTGTCCTTCCATACAGCGGTTGAAACATTGTATGTATTTGTTTCCATAAATGGATCCATTTATGGAAACAAATACATACAATGTTTCAACCGCTGTATGGAAGGACAGTCCCAGAACTGTCAGAAATAGTCTATTTCTGACAGTTCTGGGACATTCACTCCATACAGCTGTTTCAACCGCTGTATGGAGGGAATGTCATAGAACTGTCAGAAATAGACTATTAATGACAGTTCTGGGACTGTCCTTCCATAGAGCGGTTGAAACATTGTATCTATTTGTTTCCATAAATGGATCCATTTATGGAAACAAATAGATACAATGTTTCAACCGCTGTATGGAAGGACAGTCCCAGAACTGTCATTAATAGTCTATTTCTGACAGTTCTATGACATTCCC